>NC_053026.1:424958186-425060249 GCF_003073215.2 Triticum urartu
TGTAAATATAATTATTTACAATATTTTCTAAAATAAGGAATAAAATCTAAAAAATGGAAAACATGAGAAAAGACAAACTTACCTCGTACCTACCTAGGCCGGGCCATTTTGAGACTACCGGACTCAAGCGGTTGCTCCACCTCGCGTCAAGCGATGTATAGTCGCTCCCGCTCCCTGTAACTAGGTCCCTGTCGGCCATGGCCCCGTGCATATGAAGGATAATTGGACCAGCCCATTATTGGTATACATGACTACATTTTAAAAATCATTATATGTTAATCACATTAATAAAAAAATAGAATTTATAGAATGTTTTTTCTGAGATGTGTTACAATCTGTGGAAATTTTCAAGAAGAAGATACACTTTCCGAATGCATGCTTAAAACAATGGCCAATAAGAATGGGCCGACGTTACCCACTTGGACACTGGGCCTGACCCAATGTTTCATGGCCAATAATAGGTCTTTTTTGGTCAGTTTCATGTGGAAACTGGGCAGCGAGCTGATCACATCCCATCGTGACAAGTGGGTCGACCAAAATTGTTACCCAGGGTTGAGGAGTATGTCGTTACAATAGCACATGCCTCCGCAAGGGTTGTTCTGTTTATAGGTAATTTTTGAACAGTTGGCCCAAGATTACTTTTCTTTCATAATTATAAATCTGCGAACTTTTGGTGCTAACGTTTTTATGGTATAAAATAGAAACGATGTTCCATTTGTACCGTTTTGTGTTCTTTGAACGAATAAAATCTAGAAATCCTAACTTGCTAAAAATTCATGATGCTAAGTGGATCTTGTTTCAAATGATATTGTTGTATTGCTGCTATTTTTGTGTGGAAATCTAGTGCAAATTTGTTTGAGTGGGATAGGACCAGCTTGTCCAATGAGACATGAGGCCAGTCGTCACTGGCCTATTGCATGGCCGACCCATTCCCATTCTTAGCCGCATTGATCATTGTCAGTGTCAAAACCGACATACCTCGGATAGGAGGCCCGAGTTGTGAGATTGAATTGATGGGTAACAGGAGACAAGGGACACGGTGTTTACCCAGGTTCGGGCCCTTTCGAGGAGGTAAAATTCTATGACGTCAAATTTAGAAAAGTTTCAGGGTTGCCTTTTAGTATAGCATCTTGGAAAGGAAATCCAATGTCCAAAATTCACTGATAGCCCGAGAGGGCTGAACACGTGCATAGTTTTAGGCCAATTACAATGCGGGCGCTAAGTATGCGGGGCTAGGGATTAAATCCTTGCCTTTTTTGGCAGTTTTAATGCTATACATGGTTCGCTTCTTGGCATCGATGTTCAGGGAGGAGTCAGGGCGCTTAAAAAAGAAGTACAAATATAAATCCTAGCGACCGAGGTTTGTGCATGCTGATTTTAACCGCCTACATAAGGGCTCACCGGTGGAGATGCCCTTAGTGGTTGTTTGGATAGAGAATATTAGCGCCGAGTTTTAGGAAAACAAGTTTTAAGCAGATTTTTTGGTAAACCGGTATTATTTATTTTTTGGTGTATAATCTGTTTAACGAAAACTTTGTTTGGGTTATGGAAGGTGTAAAACCAGCGTACGCAGATCCTTGTTTGAAGACCGCTCGCCTATGGCTATTCCCTGGCTTCTAGAAAAAAAAGTATTTTCTATTCTCCTACCCCTGAACTCGTGGCCTTCCCAAAGCTGACCACTTTCCCCAAATTGGCCGGACGGCAGCCTCCAAATCGCCGATTCGTCGTCGCCATTGCCTCCTGCCACCACCACCACTTCTCGGCAGCTCGGCCTCTTTGTGTCAAGTTAATCACTGCTCGTCCCCAGCTCGTCCAAGCCACAGCTCGCCTCTGCTCTCCCATGGACGACACGGCGCACGCGCGACGCCGGCGGTCGATTTCCCTCGATGGCTAGGTCGCCGCCTCTACCTCCACTTCGTCGGCTCCTCCATAGGCTTTGTACGGATTTGGTAGTCAGCCCGCCGGAGCCCAAGAAGAAGCACAGGGACATCGGTCTCACCTGAGTCGTCGTCAAGCGCAAGCTCGTGGTGGATGCTCCGCGCCGTCCTTGGCGCCTTCGTCCTCATTGATGTCTCTATCAGCATCAGCGTACTCCATGGCCCGCCATCAGTCAAGTACATCGACGCTGTCAACAAGGTGCTCCAATTCTTCAACTACAGAAATGTGAGTACTACTTCACTTCACAGAGCCAAAAAGATACCTGATTGCGTATGAATGATCTATTATCTTTGCACATTCAGGCACATATAGGCTAGTCAATTGATTCATTCTTTAGCTTAGCCCAACACATGGACGTTCACGCGCATTTGTACGTTTTGATCTCACCAGAAATTATGTGCACAGAGTAGTTATCTATTTCAGATTTACAAGTTCATTTTTCAGATTGTTACTACCTTTACAAGGTTAGTAGCTTAGTCTTGTCCATTTAGTTCATCAATCTCACAAACTAGAGAAGGCATACAGAGCTTTTACTGATTGCTTCATTAGGTGATTGGCATAGAATTATTATTTCAGCAGTGCTATCATCTGTAGCTGTAGAGACAGAGTGTGCTTGAATATAAATAGAATAGAAAGTTCCTGGGCCTACTAAGGAATGAAAAGATATAATGATAACTATGCAGTGTATATGCATATAAAGATCGCAATAAAATATTGCAGTGTTTAATCATCATCATCTTCTTCTTCTTCTTGCGTGGTACGTCGTTGATGATTAGTCCACAACTGTTGAGCGATGCCTGCACGTAATCGCTCACCAGCAACTCGATCATCTTCTTGTAAATTTGCGTGCCCTCTAACTTGTTGGTCACCTGTGTCAACATTTCCTTCTATACCCTCTTGTTCGAAAAGCTGAAACAACTCATCATCCCTATCAACCTTCCTAATGAAGTTATGGATGATGCAACAAGCCATAACAATTTGGACCTGTTTTTTGTAAGGATAAGGGATTCCTCCATTCCTGGTTAATATTGGAAATCGGGCTTTTAGAACACCAAAAGTGCGTTCTACAACATTCCGCAGTTGTGCATGTAGATGGTTGAACAGATCTTTCTCACTACTATACCGACGATTAGTTCCACGGAAAGAACCAATGTGATAGCGATCTCCACGGTAGGGGGCAATAAATCTTGGAGTATTTGCGTATCCCGAGTCAACAAGATAAAATTTACCTGCATGTAAAGTTTGATATCACACTCAAATTTTCTATCATATAATCATATGTTTGAGACAATGAAGATAAACTTTACTTGCATGCATGTAAAATTCATGTATTTAAAATTTTACCTTCTGGAACAACAAAGCCACCATCAGTAACAGCCCACCGTAAAACGGCCTGATCCGATGCAGAACCTTCCCATCCAGCAGCCACATATAAAAATGACATGTCAAATGACACTACCGCCATAACATTTTGAGATGGATAACCATGCCTATTTCTGTATGGAGTTTGCTTATCAAGCTTGATCTTTGCATTAATATGTGTCCCATCAATTGCTCCGATGCAGTTCTGTTGGTAAAATTGTGAATTAGAATGTAAGTTTTAAACCATTATGCAAGTCATTTGGAAAAGGAACATGTTCTTGAGATAGGATATATACCTTGAAGTATGGGTAGTACCTTTCATCGGCCAATATTTTGGTTGGAACTTCATTGGCCGGATCAGTTATGCAAACATCACGCAAACCATTTATGGCTTTTAAAACTCTCTTGAAGTGTCGACTAATTGTTTCTCCTGAATGTTGAAATCTATCCTGGAGAACACGATTCCTAACATTATGCCCAATTGTATGTAGAAATATCACTAGTTGTTCATTCACATCCATCCGTTTTGTATCCTTAAGTAAATTCCTCTCGCACAATGCATCTCGCAGTAAGTAGAAGGTGTGCTTATCAACGCGAAGTTGTTCATAAAATCTAACTGGATGCCCTTCTAACCACTCTTTAGTTTTCTGAGCACCAGTTAATTTGGAAGTACTACGTGGTGTTTTGAATAGTCTTCCAAATAGCACATATCGAAACAGTGACACTGCCGAAATGTTATGAACAACCATCTGCTCAGAATCAGAATATTCTTCATTTGCCATATCTTCCATCACTCTCCTTTAACTGATCGATAGACTTTCTGTTAAATGGCAGGACAAAAATCATGTAATGAGCGAGAGAACACCATTGCATCATTGTTGTGTCAAACCAATCAACGTAAAGGAAATATATGCCATCAATTTTATATATTCGGTTCTTTATTGATCTGAACAACATAAATATATATAACTCCAAATATCAAGAGTAGAAATTTATAATTGGATCTTATAATTAGCAAGCAACAACAACCAAATAAATATATAAAATTGCAACTGCCATTGATTGTTTGAACACAAAATTACAGAAGGATTAATGAAAAATTGCAAATATGACTTAATCTCAAAGCTCAACGGTACATTACAAGAAAACAAAACTACGCATTGTCAACCCAAAGAGATCGAGTCTCTTCATCCATCTCCACGAAAATCGCCCTTTTATTGGCTTGTTCAAATGCTTCTGCAGCTTTCAATTTTTTATTTGCCTCAAGTCCAGGCATGCTATTTAATATCTTCATACATGCTTTCACTGAGTAAGCTTCTATCTGTTGTGCTGCATTTTTCTTTGATTCAGCGATGAGGAGTGATGCGTCCGCTAGGCGATCAATTGCGTTTATAGCATCATCGGCTGATCGCTTCTGTCCCTTTGGAGGTTCTTGTGATCCACTTGCATTGCACTTCTTCTTTTTCTCTGCCTTGGTGCTATTAGGCTTTTTAGGACAAACAATAGTGGGATCATTTATTTCATCGGATTCTAGTTCTACCACCTCATTCAGATCAATTTGTGCTTTAGTTGTTTCACCTTTCCCTTTGCTAGATACAGCACCGAGTCCGGATGCAGTAGAGCTCGCACATATGTCTTGCAGGTCTATCCAACTAGGCCACACTTTATCTCGGTATTCTTGAATATTCTTATCCTTCTGCGGTTTGTAAGTTCATTGTTAGTCTATTGGTCAAGTGTATGATATGGCAATTATATAAAAGTTACTATTCTTAAACTTACCAAAATGAGTTCTGCCCATTTTTCTTCTGGAGCTTTGATCATTTTGTCATCGTCATCCCAACCAAGTCCTGTGTGCTTTAGAAGTCTGTCCATGGTAGCATAACAATTCCTGTAGTACTTATGGCGATTTTTTATTTGTTGCAACTCAAGTTTGTCTACCTTGGACTCATTGAACTTTTCTAGGATTTCACGCCATGCTTTTTTTGTGTATCCTGTTCCTTCCTTCCCTCCATTTAAAGTTTGATCTTTTAGTATGTTCAGCAATACTTTGTCCTCTGAAGATTTCCATGTGTGGCGCTTTGTGACCTGCTTATCGGTCTTTTCCTTCTTAATGCTTTTGATTTGGTCATCCATATTTTCCTAAAGGGAAATAAAGCAACAAAACGATTACTAGTTAAATCATTTAAGTTACACAAATACTGCAATCTTTGTTACCTTTGGCACCAATTATGATCTAAGGAAATTATCATGAAGGGTATTCCATCTACAAGGATTGCCTATATTGTAGTAAAAACTAAGACCTGACAATTTACATATGTGGCTAATCTATAGGGAATAATTGTCTATTCATCACTCAAGTAAACACACAGCTGCTACAGATTTAAATTTCAATTTCGTAGTTGCATTCATGTCCTGAAAGCATGAACCTTCTTCCTACAGATTTGAGTATGCTGATCAGTTTCTGATTATGGACCTTACCTGTAGGATGACGAATCTGCAGATTGATCTCTGGTGATGGAAACAAGTTGGGGAAGAGAGATCCCTTCTCTTCCCAGCAACGGCCAGCTGCCAGTAATTGGTGATCCCAGCCTAACACCGGCGGCCAGGGAATTGGCGATCACAGCAGGGGTTAGCGGCTAGCCATTGAACTAGGTTTCCAGATCTTTTTTTGCTGATGTTTGTTGTGCCGCCGTCCAGTTTATATAGATGCGATGGAAAAAATGGCGCCTAGAACTGGCTGCGGGAGGGAAGAATTGGCGCCAATAAGTTTGTTGAGGAAGGAGCGGAGAGGAAAATGAGAGTTTTATGTAATCTTGTTTTCTCAAAAACGAGTATTAGTCGTTTTTGATAAAACGTAGTTTCCTGACTTTGTGGAAACAGAATTTAAGTTATCCACGGTTTTGTTGGAGGGCCCAAATATGGTTTTAGTTTGTTGGGCGGTTATATGGGTCCACGGAAAACTAGTTTGGCTAATCCATCGTATCCAAACAAGGCCTTATTGTCCCAAATTAGGAGTTGTGATACCTTTTTGCAACGAAGTAGACACTTCATTTCCTGGAAAAAAAAGTAGGCACTTTATTTTTTTAATTAGGGAAGTAGGCACCTCATTTATGAACATCAAATGATGTTTACTGCATTCTTACCGACTTTAGCTTCGCTTTAATCTATAAGATAACATAAGATAAGATGCCAATCATGGTCTGCTGTTTCATCAGCGTTTGTCTTTACTCAGGCCCGGCGGACTTAACGGTTTTTGCCACCAGAAAGCTCGGGCAGATGAAGCGTGAGATGATCATGTTGCCTAGCCGCCAGACGCTAACCTCAGCGCTTAGGTGGATTCTGCGTTGGCCACTAATTCTAACCTCCTGTGTTTAGTAAAAAAATGAATAAAAATAAGTGGCGAGTACCAATATGAACTTAGCTCTGTGATGGAAAGTAGTCTAGATACCGTATGCGGCATTCGGCAGGTGTTGACTTCGGGTTTGATTCGTAATTAGCGGTCAGCCGTGGCAAGTTACAGATTCTTGCAAGGCAAGGAAGCTAGCTTTCATTTTCATCCCATCTGAAGCTCAGGGTGGAATTCTTTTTCAGATAACGTCCAGGATGGTGTTTTTCTAGATAACTAGTAAATGCACACATGCAACACACGTTAATATTTAGGCAACATATTAATTGCATGCGGATATTATGTATGCTATTATTTGTATGTTAATTCGGTGCTTAGTGCAATATTTGGTATGATATTAATTATACGTTGAACACGTTTAACGCTCGTCATTGGAGCAGTCTAGGTCATTGGATTGACTTAGTTTGATGACCGAGATTAATTGGATTTGCCCCTTTGGGTCTTTCTATATTGGTATAGATGCTTTTTCAGACAAACATTTTCTAGATAATGCTTAGGATGGTGTTGAACGATGTACTCTTCTAATTTACCACTCCCTCTGTCCCCAAAAAGGCTGTTATTTTTGGACGGAGGGAGTATTTATGTTTCTAACTCCTGCCTCTGAGCTTTTGTTGCAAAATATATCTTTTGATCAATGGTGCTTCTTCTTTTTAGTTTTTTAGGGTTTCTTCTTCTTTTTAGTTGCAAGGAGTGCTTTTTGTCTTCGTGAACAATTCTAACATTATTCATGAACAAATCATCATCGATTTTACTGGTTGAGAGTCTTCGAACGCTCTGAGGCAGAGCGTACACTAAAAAGGACATAGATGCGAACTGCATCTATAGGTTAGATGGTTTGGTTTCTTGTGACGACATCAACTCACCATGGTTCAAATTCTAGACTTGGCATTGGTGGTCTTATTTTTTTGAATTTATTTCAGGCCTTTCGGTGATGTGTGTCAGTGGGAGAAGACTTTCGTGTCGACTACAAAAACATCTGTGATGACTTCATCAATCTTAAAATGATGTGCCGGCACATAGAAGCAGGATATGCGTGCATGCGTTAATAGGATGAATGTATATGCGCATGTATCGCGTTAAAAAAGACGGAAGAAATATAGAAGAGTTGTGTTCCAAGTTCACAAGTCGTACCCTTTCTCAGCTAAAAAAAAAGTCGTACCCTTTCTAGAACGTGATTGTTCTACAACTACTAGGTTCGCAGCAAGCACGAGACCGGCAATGAGAAAAACCGGTTGCTGCCCAGAAACCGACCCCGACCAAAAGCGCTGCCATACGTGAGCTCCGTCTTCCCCGCGGCCAGGTCAGAAAAGTGCAACCAAGCTAGTCCCGCCCCGGCGGCGCGACACGACCGGGATTTTCCGCGGCCGGCGTGCTTCTAGTAGACGGATCACGCGATCCACGGCGGCGCCGGTGTGTGGCCAGTTGTCACTCGGGGATGACATGTCACCGCTCGGCGCAGCCAACGCGGCAGCTGTCGATCATGCATACATACACACGTCACGCCGTCACGGTAACACAACTCGGACACGGGCACCGTGGGAACCGGGCTAACGTCAACCGTTGAAACACCAGCACGGCTGCCGTGGACATTTGAACTCGGAAAAAGTCTAAAATAAACCTTAAATTTGTACTTTGAGTCTGAATTAAATCCTGACCTCAAAATCCTTGAAATTGGCACCCTAAACTCTCCAACCCCGGTCTATCCCGACGTCTTTTTGCTGAAACCTCGTTTGTACTGGGGGGATTGCATATGTAACTGGGGGAGGGGGGAGGGCAGCGCTAGCTGGGTTGGCTATGGGCCATACTTCAATCGTTCTCGCCGCGTGGGCTCTCACCAGACACAACCCAACTGAAGCCTCCTTCATCGATCGGCATTGTGTGTTTGGCAATTGCATTGCTCAGTCGCATGCATTGCGCTGCACAGTGCTAGCAGGATCAACCGATCTCCCTCATCTCCGCTCGACCTTGTACGTTCTCGTGCTCCTTTTACTTGCTGGCTTGGCTAGCATGGTCGAGGAGCAGCAGCACAAAGTGGCGCGCATCGTGGCGTGCATGATCAGTAAATGCATGCGCTGTTGCTGTAATCAGTTTGATAATGTGATGGTGTGGAGCTGCAACTGCAGGGCTTTGTCTTAGAGCATCTTCAACAGCTGCGCTATGCGCGGCGCGCTAAAATAGATAAAAAAACGATACATAAATATTTCACAGTGTGTACATAGTTCATCATAGTATAGATAGATAAAAAAAACTAGTCCAACACGATAAAAACTACGGCACAACTAGATAAAAACTACGGTGCAACTCGAACGTGCCGAGGCCGAGGCGGACGTCACCGGACCGAATCTCAGCATAGAAGGCGCCGGAGGGGCACTTGCGGACACCGCGGTAGCCTGAAGATCCCCGGCGGCGCGGCGACATGGTGGTGGCGCGTCGGTGACGGGGCGAGGAAGCGGCAGAGGAATCAGAGGAAGCAGGGAGAGAGCGCGTGGCAATGTGGACCACGTGGCGGGCGCAGCAATTTATAGGCGCGCCGGAAGCGGTGCGCCAAATTTAGCGCGCGACCTCCCGCCGCGCGCCCGAGTTTCTCACCTCCGCTGGAGCGCGTGAAAACGTCTCGCATGTGCTAAAATGGCAGTTTACCGCGTGCGCGGGGTTTTTGTCGCCGCAGTTGGAGATGCGCCGTTGCAAAACACAAGCTTCATGGAGTCCCTTTTTCAAAAAATATTCAAAATATATTAAAAAGTTTCAAATAATATTTTTTTCTACAAATACATATGCATGTTCTTCTAGTATGTACAAAATTTCAGCAAATTTGATTATTTGCATAGTGCATAAAAAAGACAATTATCAGTCCCAAAAACAAAAAGGGAAAGACATCTTTTAATTCATGTATTTATCTTTTTTGTGTGCATCACTTTTTTCTAGAAAAACTTTCAATATATTCATCATCAATTATGATAGTACAATGATTACCGACAATAAAAAAAACTATATCCAAATCCGTACACCACCTAATGACGACTACAAGCATTAAAGCGAGCTGAAGGCGCGCCGCCGTCATCACCCCTCCTTCCCTGGACTCCGGCAAAACTTGTTGTAGTAAACAATCGAAAAGTCGCTTTGCTTTCCCTGTATGTTTATAAAATTTTATACATGTATACTACAAACATATATCTATGTGTATGCTTTTTCCAGATTTTTTTTGGATGTGAAAAAAGTATTTTTCTTTGAAGGAAAAATAAAGAGCTTCGTGAAGCTCGGTTGCTGTTTGCACTTTTCGATATCCCGTCCCTTTCTTCACTAGTACTCATCCAGCTCAATCTTTTTTTTATAAACTACTCATCTAGCTCATTCTAGTTTCAAACAAAGTGAGAAGAGTTGTACCTCCTCACTCTAGCAATGCTCGTATTGCTTTAACTCATCCTATTTTTTAACTAATAACAGAACACGATATAGATAATAGCTAGTCATCTTATTTCGCCAGCCAACGCGCACAGAGTGGCGCTCAACCTGACGCGGAGCGAATCCCCACCACTTATGCAATCCCCCGGGCACAAACAAGCTCTTAGCCAAAAAGGGCTGGGATAGACATGGATTAGAGAGAATAGGGTGCTAATTTCATGGATTTGAAGGTCAAGGTTTGATTCAGACTCTGAGTACAAATTCAAGGTTTATTTTAGACTTTTCTCTTTGAACTCCATGCCGTGAAGGATTTAGAGCAAATATAATAAAATGATGTAAACATGATGTAAGGATTTAAATATAGTATTTTTGCCGAGTTTGAAGAGAGAGAAAAGAAGCGGGTTATAGACTTACAGTAGCTCAAGCTTCAAGAAGCTTTGTAAGAGTGAAAGATGTGTCATATGTTGACAAAATAGTATCTTTTTAGAGCATGGTTAATAATACGCCAACAATCGGCTATAAGAAGTTGACATGTCATTTACAACGAACCTAATAGCCGGCATGTACAATAGTAAATTTTGAATGTGTACTATTTTATTAATAGTTGGCTCATCTTACAGCCTCACAAAGTGTCTTAGAGCTTGTGCTGCAGCTGGCTACTAATCAAGAGCCTGCTTCTCTTCTCTCTCCTCTTCTTTTTCCTTCGACTAAGCACAGATATAATATTTTAGTTCTTATAACCTGCTTATGTCACCTTACTATACTTGCTCTTATAGTCAACTATTATACATGCTGACTATTACATTGGTTATGAATGACATAACAACACGTTATAGCGAACAACTAGCTATATTATTAACCGCACTCTTAGGGGGGAAAGGAGACATAGGTTTCAGCGTGTACCTCTCTTCGCTTAATTGTGTGCGTGCAAGTTTTTTTAAAGCACTTCACCAAAATCCCCGGTTTAAGATACCGTCCTAGGCTTACACAAGCAAACACATCAGTATGAATCGGATGAGCCAAAAAATATATTTTTTGTTGAAAAGTATTTCTTTGGTCAGAAATAACAAACGCGGTTGGCGTGGACATCTCGACATCCCTGCCATTGAGACGTAAGATTAAGGGGATGTGAGTTCGAGTGTCTAGTGAATTATCCGAGTGCAAGTGCCCTACCAAATGTCTTTTACCTAGACATCATCTTAGGCTTATCTGTTTAATTATACGTGTGCAAGTATCCTATGAAATGTTTCTTGTCTAGACACCATCCTGAGCTTACAAGACGTTATGCAACACACAAAAATAGCCGAAGAAGCAAAACAAAAAGATGTTTTTCATTTTAAAAGTAGTAATTAATTGATTGCATGCACGAACAATTAAATTGATACTCCTTGCTACAACAACCGTGCTGCTACGACAAACAAAAAATAACTATGGAGACCTTAGTGAGAAATGTGTAATATAAGTCAAACTATGGAGACAACGGCTTGATTATCAACACTAGTTGAACTAGTACTACTAACGTTAGAGGATCTCATTCTCATCACTATCTTATCTTAACTAATGTACTCAACAATCTTCAAGAGAATAAATAATTAGTCGTATTACACCGCACGCAAATAAAAGAGAAATAAAACCCTCATCTTGGAAGCCCAAGCAAGTAAGCAAAACAGAATGAGAAAGGGATTGAAAAAGATAAGCTACCGGAACAACACATCACTGCTGAAGTGCTGCCGATTGAGATTGTCCAAATCCATTTTTGTAAAATAAGACAACTTTTCAAACCTTGCAAGCCACCGGAACTCTCCAGAGAGTCGACCATCCAACCTTCTTAAACCCCATGGGCCATGATGGTTCCCATCAGCCATTCAAACTCCAAACGCAGCTGATCACCACCAGCGTTTAAATTTCCCTCGCAGCCGCCGTCGCCATGGGCACCCTCGTCGGCCACGTCGCTCCGGGCGCCGGCTTCCTCCTCATCGGCCTGTGGCAGCTGTTCAACCACATCCGGCTGTTCGCGCTGCGGCCCGACTCCTACGCCGCGCCGCTCTGGTTCCCCGCGCGCGGCGTCCGGCACCTCGAGCTCATCCTCATCATCGCCGGCACGTCGGCGTCCATCCTGATGGAGCTCGTCATCGGCCCCGCGAAGCACCAGCCGTTCGACGATGACGGCACCATCCCGTCCGACCACCTCCACAACTTCGAGCACGCGTCCGTCTCGCTCGCGCTGCTCGCCTTCGCCGCGGTCACCATCCACATGGACAGGGTCCGGGCGCCGATGCGGGACGCCGTGTCGCAGCTGGCCGCCGCCGCGGCGTTCGCGCAGGAGCTGCTCGTCTTCCACCTCCACTCCACGGACCACATGGGCGTGGAGGGGCAGTTCCACTGGCTGCTGCAGACCGTCGTCGCCGTCACGCTGGCCACCACGCTGCTGGGCATCCCGTGCCCGCGGAGCTTCGTGGTGAGCCTGGTCAGGTCCGCGAGCCTCGTGCTCCAGGGCGTGTGGCTGATCGTCATGGGCGTCATGCTCTGGACGCCGGGGCTCGTCTCCAAGGGGTGCTTCCTCAACCACGAGGACGGCCACGACGTGGTCCGGTGCCGCACCGACGAGGCGCTCCACCGCGCCAAGGCGCTGGTGAACCTGCAGTTCAGCTGGTACCTGACGGGCACCATGGTGTTCGTCGTCGTGCTCTACCTCCAGGTCAGCAGGCTGTACCCCGAGGAGCCGCAGTACTTGCCGCTGGTCAAGGGAGGACCCGCCGGCGGCCGGTTCAGCGTCGGGGACGATCACGAGGACGAGGATGACATGGAGGCCGCGAAAAGTACTTATTACGGGCAGATGGTCAGCGGTGGCACAAAGCCCATGGAGGTAGAGAGGTAAAACTGAAGCTGTATACCGTATGAAAGGAGGGAACGGTCAAGATGGAGGGTTGTATAGTATAACAGTGGGTATATGTTCTGTAATCAGTAGGGTTGGGGTGCTGTAGATTGTATAGTTTTTTTTCTTTTCACTTTTCTGGACTTGGTTTCACCGAGTGAACTGACCCGTAAATGTCGTCGTTGGTCACTTCAATTTGTTTGTTTAGCCCTGGCTTGTTGGTCTGATCATCGGAGTAGAATGGATTCATGGCTGGCTTGTGGATGGAGATTGGAATTGCACCTTTTTTTGTGTGTGTGTTCTTGATGATTGTACCTTAGAGCTTGCCGTAAATGACTTGCGCTGTCTTTTCTCATCAACCTGCGAGTCCAATCCAATGTGTCGCTTTCGATGTTAGTTGCTAGCATCTTATTTATCCTGGACCGGCTTATAGCAATTGCTAACGATTTGCAAGGCAATTTATGTTGGCCGGTGCTGGATTTGTCGTGCTTGTAAACAAATTTACCATCTTAGCGACAATATAAATTGCAATAAAAAATATTCGATTTGTCATCCCCTCCCAACAAACTTCAGCTGAATAACATTACTTATTATCTTTCAGCTGGTTTACGGGAATAATCATCGACTCCATTTCCCTGGAAAAACAACAAAATAGTATCATCGCGCCAACGGTACACGTATGTATGAGCGTTTGTGTCTGTACTGATGTGTTAAAAAAACAAAATAGTATCACTGTGCCAACGAACAATTCGAGTGCAGAACATGGCTTGTACGGAAGAGAATTTGTGGCAAGCAGACGTTGGGACACCAAGTTACTCGCACGTGCCTTTTCTTTTGACTTTCGATTTCTAAACTTTCTTATCTTTTGAATACAAAGTCTAAATAAAGTTTTATTTTCATATTCGTGTGTTTCTCATGTCGAGGCTTTCAAATAAGAACCATTTTAAATATGTTCTAAGAAGCTTCTAAAATAAATGTTAAATTTCAACTCTTAAAACTCAGTACGAGCAACCGACAAATCATGATTATTTTTCCTTATTGCCGACAAAAAATCTGTTAAAATTTTATCTATTGATAAGAGCGACTGAGCGACGGCGGTCGGAATCTCCTTTGGCGACGAGGAGGACCATAAGCCCAGCAGTCGTAGCAGCGGCCGTGCCTCTGACGGACGAAGAGTTCGTCCATCAAATGGACCGACGCCACCATCGTTGGCACGGGTCAAGGAGGAGCCACCATCCCCGTCACACTACTGCGGCGGTGTCTAGATTGGACGACGCGGCTAGGACGAGCTGGCCTCGCCAACACGCAACTGCGGCGTCCAGATCGGACGCCGCATCAAGGACGAGTCCGCCTCACCACCGACGCACAGCTGATACGCCCACATTGGCGGGCCCGCATAATTACCCTGCCGCAACTGTCGCCGCGCCAAGGAGGAGTTGTCGCCCGCGATAACAAAGGCGCGGGGCCGCGTCCTTCATTACCCCGGAGGCGGCGGTGTCGGCGGTCCCTCGGCTCCAGGGCAGTCGTCTCCGAGGAGGAGCGCAAGGCGCAGTACGATTGGTGCAACGCCGCCCGCCACTCCGAGTTGGCCAAGACAGACATGACGCCGGAATGGGTCCATAACGACCTGGACCTCGCCACCGCGTGGGTCCTCGACCACTCCGTCACCACCGCAGAGATGGCCGTTGGGCGCCGCCGGCGCCTTGACGGCGAGGATTGGTCGCTTAGCGACTGCTTCGCTGGGCAAGGGCACTGCCAGTGGCCGCGGCGTCCCCCACACCATGGAACAGGAGGCGGACCGGCTCCTTCGTGAGCTGCAGGCAGTTGCTGGACAAGGCAGTCGTGGCCCTCCGGCGCCTTTCCACCGCTGGAGGGACGACGGCGAAGACGGCACAGACGGCGAGGATAATGTGGTAGGACAGGACGGTCACACGTATGAGGTGATCGTCCGGTATAATGTTTAGTTCTTTTTTCTAGTTTTTAGTTTAACGGTTGAAATATAAATCTTTTTATGTAAATTATGTTCGAATTTTAATAAAATCCGACATGTTTATATGAATTTCATTTGATTAGTTCAAATGTGGTTTAAAATATATGTGAGCAGTGTTGGATAGCGGGCTTCTATGTCAGTGTTCATGGACTAATCCTCTATTCACAGACGGATACGGAAGCAAATTTGTAAGTCGGAGATGCCCTTAGCATGGATCAACTCGATGAAAGCGGCAGAGCGACCGGTTGTAAACGAGGAACCGGTTCTCCTTCATTGGCGTATTGAGACTAACATTTCGGCGTTGTTTGGGTAGCCACGGGATTATATAGAACTAGTTTTTAGCCAATTTTTAGTAAAATTGGTTTTATCAATTGTTATATGTGTAATCAGTTTATGAAAAAAGATGTTTGGATTAGAGAAAACTTAGGATCGATTTGTCACGTTCCTTGTTTGGTTTGGATAGGCTTTTCGCCCACACGCATCAACGAGTTTGTTGAGAAAAGGACGGGCGCAGAGAAAAAATTAGCGATCAAGTATATCCAGATCACGTTTTTAGAAAAACAACTAATCCTCGTTTTTTCATATACCCGAAATCCTGGATTATGGAAAACCAGATTTTTTATATTCACGGATTAGATAAAGTTGCCAAACAGGATTTTAGTTTATTACATCGTTTTCCTAATTTGTGGAGAACCAGTTCTATACGTATCACGTATCCAAACAACGCCTTCGCACTTCTGATAGTTCTGAGCACAAGACATTGCCAGAGCACACGATTAAACCGCCCACATCATCCGTGCTAGCAAACGATTACACCGATGAAGCATGTCTTGTTAGAGTATCTACGGCTGGACTTAACAAATCTGGGCCCTCGAACGCCCGCGGACACGCCCGAATGCATTTATGAACAGTGACCGGACACTTCTCAAATCACATGTTTACATACGTGTCTCTCATATCCGAACTCCTATATTCATATTATATCATGCGACATCGATGAAACTACGTAGATCAGTTCTAGACATAGAAATAGCACAATAGTTCACCAAAAGATCCACCAAAGTTCACATAAACGACGAAAACCTTTATACTATATCTAAAACTTGAAATTAAAATCAACTTCACCACTTTCGGCCCGGCCCTTTCCCGTTCTGGTTGCCGGTGTAGCTGTACCCGTCGGCGGCTGGTGGAGGATCGTCCGATTCGTCGGAGGAGGAGCCGTGGTCGTCGGAGGAGGAGTCGACGATGACGAGGCCCTTGAGGCGCTGGACGGCCCGGTCCTACCGGCGCCTGAGCTTGGCCAGCCGAGCCGCCTCCTTCGCCTTCTCCAACGGCTCCCGCTCGGACTGCTCGATGGCAAGCTGAAGAGCCTTGGCGTTCTTCCGGCGGAGTCGCCATGCGTCCGTCTCCCCCATCGTAAGTGACCGACGGTAGACCCACGTGAGGAGATGCTGGTCCTCGTCGGGCTCCGCCGGTAACCCACGCCGGCGGAGGACAGAGCTCTCCGCAGCCTCCCTCTCTCTTGTTCGCTGCCTCTCGCAGTGGGTGGCGCGTGCCTTCGACTCCGGCATGCGCGTCCAGGCCGGCGGGGCAGGCACAAGCACCCACCACTTCGCATGAGGGGGAGCAGCAGCCGGCAAGGCGAGGGGACGGCGTGGGGAAGTAACCACCGACAGGGCGAGGGGACGGCGTAAGGGAGGCGCCGATTGCGCTGGCCGCCTGTCGGAGCTGGCCATGGGCCAGGAGGGGCCAGCGCCGGCTCCGAGATGCATCGACGGGGAAGCTGCGGCTGCGGCGAGGCTGCAGATCCGGAGCTGCCCTCGGTCTCCACCTTGGACCGCTCCAAGGCGATGCGGAGGGCAAACTCATACTCCGAATCCACCTCGTCGTCGGAGCAGCTGCCAGAGCTCGACATTGCGTCAGATTCGATCGAAATTGGTGAGGGGAGAGGAGAGGACGGAGCGAGACAGGAGAGTGAGTGAGCTAGGGTTTCAGACCGATGAGGTCGATGGGGTTTTTTGTGGGACATCCGTGGGATCGGTGGTGGGCCGGGCTTGTCAGGCGGATGCCTCAGGCGTGCCTTGGCCACCCCATATCCGCTCCATATTTGGGCTGTATATGGGGGGTGCCTGTCAGTCCGGGCGTTTTAGACCCGTTTGGGGCGTCCGCCTGGATCCAAAAAACGTGACCGAGCAGCCTGCCCGGACGTATGAGATAGCTTTGAGAGGTCCGGCTGTAGATGCTCTTACTCCGTTTCCCATTTTCTCGAATGGTCCGGTGTCCAATGTTGAAACAAAATTGACTCGCGAGATAACTGATATACACATATCGATTGATCTGTCCCTGTCTGTGACGCCACGCCAGGTCTGCGACTAGGGGGTGGTAATAAAATTTTGATTTTTTTAAAATTAATAATTAATAATTTTGTAATTCAAAACTTGGTAAAGGGTGTGTGAAAATTTTAAAAATAGGAAGGACGCCATGAACAACAACGTCCAGAACTAGACGCCATTGAGAACTACGTCCACATGTGGACGCTATTGCCAACAATGTCCGGTTATGTGATTCGGTCAGTGCTCAAATTAAATTGAACTGAGTCGTTTTCCATTGATATATGGAAGTTTGATGAGCTATAAAACCTAGTTCGCATGCAATCATCGTGGCTCGACCTTATTGTGTGGTAAGCAACCTCGGACGATGTTACAAACCCAGTCACTACGCCATCAAACATCAAACACCGGGGATTATTGCTCTCTCTTACTTTTTTTAGAGAAGGCCTTTCTGACTAGCTTTATTACTCAATGACACTTATATTGTCCACTAAGAGATTTACAATAAAATATGGGGGTGCATCCACCCATATAAAAGGAGTGTTCACACAACGCCATCTAACTAGCTCATAAGCAATAACATTCCATTCTCTATTATAATGCTCAATAGTAACTTTTCTGAAATCTTGTAGTAATATTCTGCATTCTTCTAGAACCGAAGAATGGTGCTGACACCATACTTTGACCTTCATTAAACCGAAGGGGTTCTACCATGACAACATTGTCCATTCTCACTATTATATTACTTCAACCTAGAGTTTGAAGAGGAAGAGGATGTTTGCGATTTTCACCACTATAGTAACATTGCCCGCCATAACATGATCGTGATGTTCTCCTAGCGACGTTGCATTCGGGGCGTTACAGCCGACAATGCCGATCATCATAGATGAGACACCATCCCACCGATCGCTCGCCATTATGATCCACCAATTGACCTTGTGGTTGGCACATGTTAGAATAAATTCGAGATATACAGTTGATCATCCGAGGACCAAGAAATCACACGAGCACGACGCCGAGATTTGTTAACGAGGTTCACCGATATGGCTATATCCTCAGGGCCTGACTATGGGCGCTCCTCCCCATGACACTGCTACAATACCGCACCTCGGCCGCCTGGGCGCCGGCACACGCCGCCGGCTCCCCCACGTGCCCGTGCTATTATGTTGGCATAGGTTACATCGTGTGTCTACCCCCACTATATATGAGAGGCTTAGGATACAAGTGTCCTATTTGGACACGACTTCATATCCTATCTAAACACAATACAACTACAAGTCCAACTATAACCTACCTTGTACACTATATTTGACACAACTCTAACAAACTCCACATTGGTGAATATTCTCCATCGCCTTAAATTCGTCAATGCGTCAAACTTCCATGTTCATTGGACTTGAGCTTATCCCATGAGTACCGCTGCTACTCCAAAGACTCCATGTGACTCCACCTGCAACTTGTAGTTCCTTCTTTTCTTGACCACAGTCAACACTCGAGCAAAATTAAGTTCCTTGTTACTCTAGTTTGTGCTCCCAACTTCCAGAGTATCCGTCCAACACCATCACACACTGACCACTGACCTGCATGAAAGTGAACAATTCACATATTGGGTGTCACACATAAGAGTTACCTGAACTCAACATCACCGCTCCTTTCTTGACCGTCTGTCTGAAACTTGAAGGAATTTCACCATTGCTTGTAATCACCCCGAGTCAAGTTCGCAGTTCTCTCACCACATGTATGACCACCAGAGCCCTAGTCCGTCTCCATGCTTCGTGCTAACCACACGCCTCGTCTCTATTACTGCGTCGAGCCTCCGCTGTCCCAGTTGAGTATCAAGGGTCGCGAAACCACACCACCCAACCCCCACTGCAGAGTACAATCGATCATCACCGACCGATGACGAGTTTCACGCTTCCATCAGACCACTGGGCTCCAGTCCGAACTGCATGTCACTCGCTTTTCCCGCTTGCTGAACAGGCTTCGATTCCATGGATCCTAACACCATAGCTGAGGGAGTCTTGGACTAAGGGGTCCTCGGGCATTTGGCCTGTTATCCATGGGCCGAACTGATGGGCTGTGAAGACATGAAGGCCGAAGACTGTACCTGTGTCTGGATTGGACTCTCCTTGGCGTGGAAGGCAAGCTTGGCGACCGACTATGAAGATTCCTGATACGTCTCCGTCGTATCTACTTTTCCAAACACTTTTGCCCTTGTTTTGGACTCTAACTTGTATGATTTGAATGGAACTAACCCGGACTGACGCTGTTTTCAGCAGAATTGCCATGGTGTTGTTTTATGTGCAGAAAACAAATATTCTCAGAATGACCTGAAACTCCACGGAACATCTTAGAAAAAATAATAAAAAATCCTCGCCAAAGATGAAGACCAGGGGGCCAACACCCTTCTCACGAGGGTGGGGGGCGCGCCCCCCTAGGGCGCGCCCCTACCTCGTGGGCCCCCTGTTGCGTCTCCGACTCCAACTCCACCTCCATATATTGAGTTTCGATGAGAAAAAAATGAGGGAGAAGAAATCATCGCATTTTACGATACGGAGCCGCCGCCAATCCCTAAAACCTCTCGGGAGGGCTGATCTGGAGTCCGTTCAGGGCTCCGGAGAGGGGGGTTCGTCTCCGTCGTCATCATCAACCATCCTCCATCACCAACTTCATGATGCTCACCACCGTGCATGAGTAATTCCATCGTAGGCTTGCTGGACGGTGATGGTCGTCATCATCAACCATCCTCCATCACCAATTTCATGATGCTCACCGCCGTGCGTGAGTAATTCCATCATAGGCTTGCTGGACGGTGATGGGTTGGATGAGATTTATCATGTAATCGAGTTAGTTTTGTTAGGGTTTGATCCCTAGTATCCATTATGTTCTGAGATTGATGTTGCTATGACTTTGCTATGCTTAATGCTTGTCACTAGGGCCCGAGTGCCATGATTTCAGATCTGAACCTATTATGTTTTCATGAATATATGTGAGTTCTTGATCCTATCTTGCAAGTCTATAGTCACCTACTATGTGTTATGATCCGAGAACCCCGAAGTGACAATAATCGGGACCACTCCCGGTGATGACCTTAGTTTGAGGAGTTCATGTATTCGCTATGTGCTAATGCTTTGTTCCGGTTCTCTATTAAAAGGAGGCCTTAATATCCCTTAGTTTCCAATAGGACCCCGCTGCCACGGGAGGGTAGGACAAAAGATGTCATGCAAGTTCTTTTCCATAAGCACGTATGACTATATACGGAATACATGCCTACATTACATTGATGAATTGGAGCTAGTTCTGTGTCACCCTATGTTATGACTGTTACATGATGAACCGCATCTGGAATAATTATCCATCACTGATCCGGTGCCTACGAGTTTTCCATATACTGGTTTACGCTTATTTACTTTCCCGCTGCTACTATTACAATCACTACAAAATACCAAAAACATTACTTTTGTTGTCTTTACTTTTGTTGCCGCTACCACCACTATCATATTACTTTGCTACTAAACACTTTGCTGCAGATACTAAGTTTCTAGGTGTGGTTGAATTGACAACTCAGCTGCTAATACTTGAGAATATTCTTTGGCTCCCCTTGTGTCGAATCAATACATTTGTTGAATACTCTACCCTCGAAAGTTGTTGTGATCCCCTATACTTGTGGGTTATCAAGACCTTTTTCTGGCGTCGTTGCCGAGGAGCATAGCTCTATTCTTTGAGTCACTAGGGATTTATATCTGCTGGACACTATGAAGAACTTGAGAGATCCAAAACCAAGATCTATCGCTCAACTACGAGGGGAGGTAAGGAACTACTATCTAGCTCTGCACTTGATTCACCTTATGTTATGAGTAAGTTTGCGACACCTACATCTGCTTCTGCTATTCGTTCTGATATGTCGCATGTTATTGATGATGCCACTTCTACTATGCATGATACTTATGATGAAACTGCTTGTATGCCTGATACTACTGTGCCCCTTAGTGAATATCTTGATGAACAAATTGCTAGGGCTAGAGAAAAACAAATTATTGAATCTGAATACGATGCCTGTTATTCCTGAAGGTTATCTTTTTGATATGGAATCTTCTACTGCTATTTTTGCTTGCAAAGATAGATATGAGCTTAAGAGGTTATTAATTAAATGGAACAAAGAATCACTTAGAGATAGAATGAAACCCAACCCTGCTTTTGCTACTTCACCTATATGTGTTCCTGATAAAGATTATGAATTCTCTGTTGATCCTGATATAATTACTTTGGTTGAATCTGATCTGTTTTATGGCTATGAATCTGAAACTGTTGTGGCACATCTTACTAAGTTAAATGATATAGCTGCCCTGTTCACTAATGACGAGAGATCGCGTTACCTCTATATACTCAAAATATTTCCGTTCTCATTAAAGGGTGATGCTAAGATATGGTTTAATTCTCTTGATCCTGGTTGTGTGCGTAGTCCCCAGGATATGATTTATTACTTCTCTGCTAAATATTTCCCTGCTCATAAGAAACAAGCTGCTTTGAGGGAAATATACAACTTCGTGCAAATTAAAGAAGAGAGTCTCCCACAAGCTTGGGGGAGGCTTCTCAAGTTACTTAATGCTTTGCCTGATCATCCTCTTAAGAAACCTGAAATACTTGATATCTTTTATAATGGACTAACCGATGCTTCCAGAGATTACTTGGATAGTTGTGTTGGTTCTCTTTTTAGGGAAAGCACACCGGATGAAGCTGAAATTCTATTGAATAATATGTTGACAAATGAAAATAATTGGGCACCTCCTGAGCCAGCTCCTGAGCCACTCCTGCTCCAATTACTGAGCCTATTCCTAAACCAACTCCGAAGAAGAGAGGTGTTCTATTTCTCAGTCCCGAAGATATGCAAGAGGCAAAGAAATCTATGAAAGAAAAAGGTATTAAAGCTGAAGACGTTAAGAATTTACCTCCTATTGAAGAAATACATGGTCTTAATTACCGCCTGTTGAAGAAACATATGATCTTAATTATTTATTTACTGAAGAACCTCCTGATCCTGATATCCCGACACAGGTAGTAAAGGTAAATTCTCTCTATAGATATGATAAAGCTGAAGTCCCTCCTACTAAAATTGCTAGTCAGTGCTTGGATGAGTTTGATAACTTTATGTTTAAGCAAGACGACTTCAATGCTTATTTTGGTAGACAATTAAAAGAAAATGCTTATATGATTAGACGCTTGGGTGATTATATGGCTAATATTAAAGGTGAACTTAAACTTGTTAGCAAACATGCTTCTATGGTTACCACTCAAGTAGAACAAGTACTTAAGGCTCAAAAAGAAGTGCTTGATGAAATGAATAGTAAGAAAAATGATTATGCTGTTAGAGTGGCTACTAGAACTGGTAGAATGACTCAGGAACCTTTGTATCCTGAAGGCCACCCTAAGAGAATCGAGCAAGATTCTCAAAGAAATAATATTGATGTTCCTAGTTCTTCTAAAAAGAAGAAGAAAAATGATAGAACTGTGCAAACTTCTAGTGAACCTATTGCTGAACCACCTGATAATCCAAATGATATATCTATGTCTGATGCTGAAACACAATCTGGTAATGAACATGAACCTAATAAAAATATTAATAATGATGTTCATGATGATGCTCAACCTAGTAATGATAATGATGTAGAAATTGAACCTGCTGTTGATCTTGATAACCCACAATCAAAGAATCAACGTTATGATAAAAGAGACTTTGTTGCTAGGAAACATGGTAAAGAAAGGGAACCTTGGGTTCAGAAACCCATGCCTTTTCCTCCGAAACCATCCAAGAAAAAGGATGATGAGGATTTTGAGCGCTTTGCTGAAATGATTAGGCCTATCTTTTTGCGTATGATATTAACTGATGTGCTCAAAACAAATCCTTATGCTAAATATATGAAGGATATCATTACTAATAAAAGAAAGATACCGGAAGCTGAAATTTCCACCATGCTTGCTAATTATACTTTTAAGGGTGGAATACCAAAGAAACTTGGAGATCCCGGAGTACCTACTATACCTTGCTCCATTAAAAGAAATTATATTAAAACTGCTTTATGTGATCTTGGAGCCGGTGTTAGTGTTATGCCTCTCTCTTTATATCGTAGACTTGACTTGAATAAGCTGACACCTACTGAAATATCTTTGCAAATGGCTGATAAATCAACTGCTATACCTGTCGGTATTTGTGAGGATGTGCCTGTTGTGGTTGCAAACGTTACTATTTTAACGGACTTTGTTACTTGATATTCCCGAGGATGATAGTATGTCTATTATTCTTGGAAGACCTTTAATACTGCAGGGGCTGTTATTGATTGCAACAAAGGCAATGTCACTTTTCATGTTAATGGTAATGAGCATACGGTACACTTTCCGAGGAAACAACCTCAAGTTCATAGTATCAACTCTATTGGAAAAATTCCATTGATTATATTTGGAGGTTTTGAATTTCCTCTTCCTACTGTCAGAAGAAATATGATATTCTTATTATTGGGGATGTGCATATCCCCGTTGAGGTAACTTAGTGTTATTCGAAATTTCTCCGGTTTCATGATATCGGAATGAGTTGTTAACAAGACTTGATCAACCTTGTTAGTGGATTCTTTTGATGAGCATGAGATGGATGAAACTAGAAGCACAAACTTCTGTACCCTCTCTACTTTCTGTTTATATTAAATAAAGTAAAAATAGTATTTTTCTGTCTGTTTCCTGACTTATCTGCAATATAAAAATATCCCGAAAATAAAAGTCCTCAGAATGCCATGCCAATTTAATATGATTTTTTTCGGGAATATTTGAGGATTTACTGTGCAAAAATTACCGCGGGAGGAGCTGCCACCTGGCCACGAGGGTGGTGGGCGCGCCCCCCCTAGGGCGCCCCCCTACCGTGGGCCCACGGTGGCCCTCCTCCACTTATCCCAGCACCCATCTTCTTCCTCTATCTCACACAAACCCGAAAAACCAACTCAAGCACGAGTTCCAGCCACTTTTGTGCTGTGATTTTCGATCTCCTTGCTCAAAGCACCTCTCGCAAAACTGCTTGGGGAGATTGTTCCTTGGTATGTGACTCCTCCATTGGTCCAATTAGTTTTTGTTCTAGTGCTTTATTCTTTGCAAATTTGTGCTGCATAGGTGACCATGTTCTTGAGCTTGCATGTCAAATTTATATGGTTCCAAGTAGTTCTAATGCTTGATATAGGCTCTAGGCACTTGTAGGAGTAGTTGCTATCAGTTTTATTGAAGTTTGGTTTACTTTTATTTTGAAGTTACTAAAAATTTCAGAATTTTTCAGAGAAAAACAATATGTTTAGGAAGATGTTCCAAGGTGGTTCCTCTAAGAAGCAAGGACCCAGAATTGCTATGCGCGATGCTGACGAGGATCCACCAAGAGACGCTCCAGTACGGCCTTGCGAATGGCCGTCAGAAAATTTTATGGACCGTGCGGGAATTAAAGAAGAATTCAAATCATATTTGCGCAATGCCGGTCTTGAGGATTTTGAGGCTAACAAATGCCCCCAGTATCATGATCTCACAAGTTCATTTGTGAGGAGGTTTGAGTATTCATCTTCGCGTAATTCTCCTTCAGTCATGTTTGATCTTTATGACAAATCTTATACCATGGACTTAGAAGATTTCACTTCTGCTTGCGAACTTCCATCTTGGGGCAGTATTAGGGATCCCCCTAAATCTGAATTTAGAAACTTTCTTACTAGTATAACTGTGGGGGAATCCAGAGACATAACGCAGGCTACCATAGGGAGCATTCACTTTCCTGCTATACATTATTTTGCTCTTTTCATCGGTAGATGCATAAATGCTAAGGATGAAGCATGTCACATGTGTGTCCCTGATCTCAACATTCTTAGGAGTGCTGTGTTAGGAGACCAATCTTATCATATGGGAGCCACTGTATCTCATAGGTTGCATCATAATAGACATAATGGAGATTTCTTTGGAGGAATTTATGCAACCCGCTTAGCTCATTTTCTTGAGAATAGACATTCGTGAGGGTGATATGGAGTTGCCTCCTGCATATTTAGATTATAACTCTATGGCTTCGCACCAGTTTGTCGAGAGGCCTGAATCACCTCTCTTATATCTTAATTTTTGATAAACGACGTGTTTTCCGTATTACTCTCCCTGCTCCTGCCTTCTTTGATTCACAGACAAAAGGAAGATATGTTATTACCAGAGAGGAGGCAGAAGAGTACGAGAGGAGAGCGGAGGCAGCCCGACTCCACGCTGCAGCTCAGCAGGCGATAACCGCTGCACATCAGTATGATCCCAACTATCCTTCCTCATCACAGTACGACCCCAACAACTATTATTATGGATATCCGCCAGCCCAGCCGTGGCCATAGACCAACTTAGGCCAAAAGCCTAAGCTTGGGGGAGTACGTATTTCTCACCGACGTTACATTTATGTTCACACACACTCATTGCTAGATGTCGGTGCTCATACTTTTTCACTGTAATATCCATGCTAGTTTACCTTCTTTTTCTTGCTTTCTTCTTGTGTGATTGTTAAACCTTAAGAAAAACCAAAAAAAATTAGTAGTAGTTTATTTTTCTGCTGTAGTAGTAATAATTAAAAAGAAAACCCAAAAATATTTCCCATTCTTCTTTTGCTTGTTGGGAGCTTTCCCGTGTAAATAATTTTATTCATTTTCTTTTATTTGGGGGTCAGTAGGAGAAGACCATAATTAAATTGTTGAAGCGGCTCTTATATGCATTATTGTTGAATTAACCCAGAGCCCATATTGCCTTGTCTTCTCCTATTTATTGAATGCTCGCAGATTCCAGCTTAGTCCAATGCATGTGCACTCTTATTATTATTCACACTGTTTGGTCATGCAAGTGAAAGGCAATTATGATGATATATGATGGACTGACTAAGATGAGAAAAGCTGGTATGAACTCGACCTCTTTTGTTTTTGTAAATATGATGAGTCCCTCGTTCTTGATTCAGCTTATTATGAATAAACATGTTTGCAATAACAATTAGAGATCAGAGTTGCTTGTGCCATGCTTGATTAGCTATGAGTTATAATGATTTACCTTGTATGCCGACATGCTATTGAGATGATTATGATGTGGTATGATAGGGTGGTATCCTCTTTTGAATGATTTAAGTGACTTCACTTGGCACATGTTCACGCATGTAGTTGAAACAAAATCAACATAGCCTTCACGATATTTATGTTCATGGTGGATTATATCCTACTCATGATTGCATCCAATGTTTATTAATTTTAATGCATGTACATGGCTGTTGTCGCTCTCTAGTTGGTCGCTTCCCAGTCTTTTGCTAGCCTTCACCTGTACTAAGCGGGAATACTGCTTGTGCATCCAATCCCTTAAACCCCAAAGTTATTCCAGATGAGTCCACCATACCTTCCTATATGCGGTATCTACCTGCCGTTCCAAGTAAATTTGTATGTGCCAAACTCTAAACCTTCAAATAAACATTCTGTTTTGTATCCATGTTAGGCGGGTTATTATCAAGAGGAGTGGACTCCGCTCCTCACTCACGAGAAAATGGCTGGTCACCGGGATGCCCAGTCCCATGCTTTATGCAAACTAAATCAAAATTAATTGCAAACAAAACTCCCCCTGGGACCTGATGTTAGTTGGACGCACTCGTTGTTTCGAGCAAGCCATGGATTGATGCTTGTTGGTGGAGGGGGAGTATAAACTTTACCATTCTGTCTGGGAACCGCCTATAATATGTGTGGCATGGAAGATATCGCCATCTCTTAGTTGTTATGTTGACAATGAAAGTATATCGCTCAAAATATTATTTATCTCTATTTCAAAACCGAGCTCTGGCACCTCTACAAATCCCTGCTTCCCTCTGCGAAGGGCCTATCTATTTACTTTTATGTTGAATCATCACCCTCTTATTAGGAAGCACTAGCTAGAGAGCACAGCTGTCATTTGCATCCATTACTATTAATTTATATTGGGTATGACTATGATTGGGTCTATTTTACCATGAATTACAATGTCTAGTCTGTCCTTGATCTTTAAAGGTGCTCTGCATTGATGTTTTGCGGTCTCAGAAAGGGCTAGCGAGATACCATCTTGTTATATCATATTATGATTGTTTTGAGAAGTGTTGTCATCCGAGATTTATTATTATGGCTCACTAGTTGATTATGCTATTGATATGAGTGATCATGAGACCTGGGAATTATTGCAAATGTGGTTAGTTATGATATTTTCTGAAAACTTGAATGCTGGCTTGACATATTTACAACTACAAGAGCAAACAGAGTTTGTAAAAGTTTTCTTTATCACTTTCGGTTGTCAACTGAATTGCTTGAGGACAAGCAAAGGTTTAAGCTTGGGGGAGTTGATACGTCTCTGTCGTATCTACTTTTCCAAACACTTTTGCCCTTTTTTTGGACTCTAACTTGTATGATTTGAATGGAACTAACCCAGACTGGCATTGTTTTCAGCAGAATTTCCGTGATGTTGTTTTATGTGCTGAAAACAGAAGTTCTCGAAATGACCTGAAACTCCACGGAATGTCAAGTTAAAAATAATAAAAAATCCTTGCCAAAGATGAAGACCAGGGGGGCCACACCCTATCCACGAGGGTGGGGGCGCCCCCCCTAGGGCGTGCCCCCTACCTCGTGGGCCCCCTGGAGCTCCTCCGACGCCAACTCCAACTCTATATATTTGCTTTTGGGGAGAAAAAAATCAAGGAGAAGAAATCATCGCGTTTTACGATACGGAGCCGCCGCCAAGCCCTAAAACCTCTCGGGAGGGCTGATCTGGAGTCCGTTCGGGGCTCCGGAGAGGGGGATTCGTCGCCGTCGTCATCAATAACCATCCTCCATCACCAATTTCATGATGCTCACTGAGGGAGTCCTGGATTAGGGGGTGTTCGGGTAGCCGGACTATACCTTCAGCCGGACTCCCGGACTATGAAGATACAAGATTGAAGACTCTGTCCCGTTTCCGGATGGGACTTTCCTTGGCGTGGAAGGCAAGCTTGGCGATGCGGATATTCAAGATCCCCTACCATTGTAACCGACTCTGTGTAACCCTAACCCTACCCGGTGTCTATATAAACTGGAGGGTTCTAGTCCGTAGGATAACTCCATCATACAACAATCATACCATAGGCTAGCTTCTAGGGTTTAGCCTCCTTGATCTCGTGGTAGATCTACTCTTGTACTACCCATATCATCAATATTAATCAAGCAGGAGTAGGGTTTTACCTCCATCGAGAGGGCCCGAACCTGGGTAAAAACATCGTGTCCCTTGTCTCCTGTTACCATCCGGCCTTGACGCACAGTTCGGGACCCCCTACCCGAGATCCACCGGTTTTGACACCGACATTGGTGCTTTCATTGAGAGTTCCTCTATGTCGTCACTTTTGGGCTCGATGGCTCCTTCGATCATCAACAATGATGCGGTCCAGGGTGAGACTCTTCTCCCAGGACAGATCTTCGTCTTCGGCGGCTTCGCACTGCGGGCCAATTCGCTTGGCCGCCTGGAGCAGACCGAAAGCTACGCCCCTGGCCATCAGGTCGGATTTGGAAGCTTAAACTACACGGCAGACATCCGCGGAGATTTGATCTTCGACGGATTTGAGCCACAGCCAAGCGCGCCGCACTGTTTTGAGAGGCACGATTTAGCTCTGCCGCCGAACGGTGCCCTGGAGGCCACACAAGCACCGGGTCCAACCCTTTATTCCGGGCCTATTGCACAAATCGAGGATGAGCGGTTGGACGTCACCTCGGGGGCTACGACCTTAAAGGCAATCGAGCCGAACGTCAGCCCCGCGTTCCGCACGGCCGGTGACTCCGAGGAGCTGGATTCCTCTCAGAACTCCGAACCCCCCGCGCCCCTGCCGATCGAATCCGATTGGGCGCCGATAATGGAGTTCACGGCCGCGGACATCTTTCAGCACTCGCCTTTCGGCGACATCCTGAATTCTCTAAAGTCGCTCTCTTTATTAGGAGAGCCCTGGCCAAACTACTGCCAGCAAGGATGGGATACGGACGATGAAGAAATTCAAAGCCCACCCACCACCCACTTGGTAGCCACTGTCAACAATTTAAACGACGTGCTCAATCTCGACTCCACAGACATCGATAGCATGGATGACGATGCAGGAGATACAAATGAGCCAACGCCCATAGGGCATTGGACAGCCACCACATCTCACGATGTGTACATGGTGGATACCCCTAATGGAAACAACAACGAGGAAAAAGGGGATGGAACAGGGGACCGATCCCTTGAAAAGCAATCAAAGCGTTGGCGTAAACGCCGACCCAAGCCCCGCCTCGATAAAGACCCAGCCATAGAGCAGGATGAGCCGGTAGACGACGAGCCAGCCTTAGAGCAACCGTCCGAACAGGGCAACACGGATAGAGAAACTGAACACCCCTCCCCCGGCGAAAATGGCACTCTGGATGACCTTACGCCGGATAAACCCACGAAGCAGAAGAATCTCCACAAGAGGCTCATTGCAACAGCACGCAGCCTGAAAAAGCAGAAGCGGAAGCTAAAAACGGCGGAAGATGCACTCAGGATCAGATGGAGCAAAGTAATCAACACCGCAGATAAATACGGCGACAGTCGCTGCACTAAATGCTATCCGAAGAGAAAGCTACTGCCCGAATTTGACGAAGAGGCCCTAGAGCCCTCGCATTCAAAAAATAAGAAAGCCACATGGTCGGATAGATGACCCCATGGCCAGCATAAAGCGGCAAGCGGCGCCGCACTTAAGTCGGCATGCGACCCACTTAAGGATTCACATCATGGCCCAGTCAGGTCCATTTACGGGCCAAGAAAGCAAGCTCTTGTAAACAATGCAATAAAGCCACTAGCAGAATCCGGCACACCCAAATACAGGGGTGCCGCACACCCCCTATGTTTCACCGATGAGGTCCTGGACTATGAATTTCCAGAGGGATTCAAACCCGTAAACATAGAGGCATATGATGGAACAACAGACCCTGGAGTCTAGATCGAGGATTATATCCTCCACATACACATGGCTAGAGGAGATGACCTCCACGCCATAAAATACTTACCCCTTAAGCTTAAAGGGCCAGCCCGGCATTGGCTTAAAAGCCTTCCTGAAAACACAATCGGAAGTTGGGAAGAGCTCGAGCATGCTTTTCGAGCAAATTTTCAAGGGACCTATGTCCGCCCTCCGGATGCAGACGATCTTAGTTACATAACTCAACAGCCGGAGAATCAGCTCGGCAATTCTGGAATAGATTCCTCACTAAAAAGAATCAGATAGTCGACTGTCCGGACGCCGAATCCTTAGCAGCTTTCAGGCATAACGTCTGAGACGAATGGCTCGCCAGACACCTCGGCCAAGAAAAGCCAAGGACAATGGCCGCACTGACAAGCCTCATGACCCACTTTTGTGCAGGAGAGGACAGCTGGTTCGCAAGACGCAGCACCAGTGACCCAAGTACATCCGAAACTAGGAATGGAAACGGAAAACCGCGACGCAACAAGGACCGTCGCCGGACTAAGGAAAAAAGTCCGAAGAGCACGGCAGTCAACGCCAGATTCAAAAGGTCACGATAGAATTAGACAAAGCCGCCCCTCCAGGATAACAGGGATGATCCATCCAACTTAAACAAAATCTTGGACAGGATATGTCAAATACACAGTACTCCTGGGAAGCCTGCTAATCATACCCACAGAGATTGTTGGGTTTTCAAACAGTCCGGCAGACTCAACGCCGAACACAAGGGGCTCGACACACCAAGCGAAGACGAGGACGAACCCCAAAAGCAGAGCACCAGCAAACAAAAGAACTTCCCACAAGAAGTAAAAACAGTAAACTTACTTGACATAACAAAACGTGCGGCGCCCATAAAGGTACGCACCACATGACCTATCCCAAAGGGGTCCCGCCACTATTTGTCAAAACCAATCATCTTCGATCAGCTGGATTATTCTAGAAGTATCAGGAACACGGGCTGGACTGCCTTGGTACTCAATCCAATTATTTGCGGACTCCAATTTTCAAATGTCCTTATGGATGGCGGCAGTGGACTAAACCTGATATATCAGGACACAATCCATCACATGGGGATAGACCCAGCAAGAATCCGCCGGAGCAAAACCGCCTTTCAAGGGGTAATGCCTGGTCCGGACACCCATTGCATGGGTTTTCTCCGGCTCGAAGTTATATTTGGCTCTACCGATAACTTCCGCCACGAAAAGCTGACTTTCCACATCGTCCCATTCTCAAGTCGCTATCAAGCACTACTGGGACGAGAAGCTTTCGCCCGCTTTAACGCAATACCGCATTATGCATCTCTAACGCTTAAGATGTCCGGTCCACGAGGCATCATCTCTCTGAAGGGTAAGCATTAAAGTTCGCCTCCCCCAAGCGGAGGACTGCGCGGCCGCTTTAACAGCCCCACAGTAAAATGGCTTCACCGGCCAAAAACTTTGGAGTAGGTCATTAAAGACCACGAATGCGGATAGACGAGTTCGGTACAAAATTATCGTTGATACAGGCTTAGTGGCCATATACTCCCGCACTAGGGGCTCCGTACATATACAATAGGAGACAATAAAGCTCAATTTTATATATTTTCCTTTATACTTTATTTATTTTAAACTTTTGTTCGGCATGACCCATTTTCAACTCAGTTCCTCTCTTTTACAGATGAACATCGTGCGGTGCCCGTCCAGGATACGGCACAACGGAGACACAGGCGCATACGTGCAGTAGGGACCCGTCCTAAGGATTCTTTTTAGATTAAGACCCTGCGTAAACCTTTTTTACTGTCTCTCGTTGCTACATATCCCCTGGTTTCCTCTGATATAAGCAAGGAGGAGGCTGGCATCTTGGCATGTGGCCACGTCAGAACTTTTGCGCGTACCTGGACACTAGGGACTTTTTAATAAAGAGTGTTGTTTCGCCCGCACTCATAAAGACCGAACACCTTAGGGAGTGTTCGGCATCGCGAGTTTTGGCATTATGTGCATCAGCTCCGAATCATGTCTTTGGTCAAATGCTGGGTTGCCCAGCTCCTGAGTTCGGCTACCTTACGTTCCGCTCTATCGGCTAAGGTAGCACTAGGAGAACTAGTGCGATTGTGCCCCGGTTCGGCCGGGCGAGCACCTCAGTATAGAAAGCCGAAAACTGACTGTCATGATGTAGCGTGAGACTGGTCAGGCACTCGATGACCTATCGGAATCTATAGGATTCCTCCGCTTTAATGAAGGGTCGTTTCCCCGCCAGGCACTTACGCGCCCCGAACCCGGTTCGGCCGGGCTACCTAAATAGTCCCACTATCAAGCTCCTATGGCTAAGTGAAAGTGTTAAAGCATTATAGTCCGGTTGCCAAGCCCGCTGTGCTATCACCTCCTTTGTAGGACCAAGATGTTGGATTAAATGTGAAAAGGTGTCTTCTGCGAGCACCCCCGCACTATGTGCGTGGGGGCTGAAGCCAACGACTGCCATCTTTCAGATTTTATATACATATATATATTTTACAACGGCTGCACAGGAGGTGTTCCCAATACTTGAAGGCACAAGTATAAAAGGCCACTACAATTTTTCAAAATATTGCTTTATAATTACACATGCTGTCATAAATAGCATCCTTCAAGCACTGCGTCTCTATTACGCGAGCGCCTTCAAGAACTTCCTGAAAATAGTGCTCGGAGGGCACTCGGCTTTTTTCCGAATCTCGGGACGCAACAACGGTGGTCTCCATCTCTGCACATTATGTCTTGACACGGGCAAGAGCCATCCGTGCGCCCTCTATGCATGCTGACCTCTTCATCGCATTGATACGTGGCACGACGTCAAGAAATTGCTGCACCAAGCTGAAATAACTCTTCGGCTCCGATCTCCCCGGCCACAGATGACCCATGACATACTTCATGGCGAGTCCGGACAACCTATTCAGTTTGGCCCATTGAGCCAGGCGATCGTCCACTGCCAGTGGACGCTCTGGATTATGGAACTGCGACCAGAAAAGCTTTTCCACTTTGTAATCTTTTTGATCTCGAAAGTGTTCGGTCGCATCAGCAGCACTCGCTGCCAAATCCAGATAGGTGTCCTCCACACTCCACATCCAGTCCAACGGAGCAAACTTCGGATCACAAAACTTCCTCCGCAGCGTAAAGGGCTTTCCAGCCGCAATCTGTCCGGCTTGACGCAGCTCCTCGTTCGCAGCTCACATCGCAGAGCGAGCGTCCTTGGCATCAGCAACGGCCTTCTCTAAGTCCGTCTGCCTCGCCCAGTCTTCTTCCTCAAGAAGCTTGCAATGGTCAGCAGCACCCTTTAAATTCACGGCCATCTCGGCCATCTCTTCCTTTCTTCGGCAGTGGGCAGCCTGTTCGGCTCTCAGCTCTTCAAGGGCTTTCTTGGCAGCCGCATCGCTTTTTCTGGCTTGTTCCTTAGCCCGGGCAAGTTCGGCCCTAAGACTCTCCACGGCGGCCGCACCATCTGCGTCAAGCACACACATTGTAAGATACTGGCATAAAGCTCCCCTTACCAGCTGCCGCTCGATGAATTACATACCTTGAGCCTCATCAAGTCACTTGTTGACAAGCGCGATGTCGACATCTGCCACGTCAATTTGCCGCTTTAGTTCGGCAAAATCATCAATCCGGCTCGACTCCGGACAATTTGCCATCTATATATAAAGGCGACATTTAAGACCTGGGATTATGATCCTCTGCACGCCGTCAATTTTGACAACGCACAGAGTCTTAGGGGCTACTATCTACATAGGGCGCATCTTACTTACGCGCAACTGACAAAAGTGTACATTATCTAACGTACCTCAAAACCCGTCAGTAAACTTTTGATGGCATCATGCAATCCACTTTCTGCGGATGAAATCCTTTCAATCACCATGCCCATCAATGCACGATGCTCCTCTGAGATAGAAGCTCACCCCAGCAGAATCTTTAGCTCCTCCGGCCGAGCACCAGATGGTGCCGGACTTGTCCTATGGCCTTCTTCGAAGGCCGGACGCGGAGAACCTTGGGGGGGGGGGCACATGGCTATCTTCCGCCCCTGCCGGATTCGGAGAAACCCTTCGCGACGACACCTCAGGGTCGCTCGCCTCGCTAGGCGGCACGAAAGGGGGAGGCGTTCCGCTCTCCATCATCTCCGGAAGAAGATCCCCCGAAGACGAGCTCTACTGAGAAGGGCTGAGGTCCGAGCTGCAAGGTAAGATTTCGGTTAATCTTCTCAGATATAAATTAGGGATTTCTCTCATCCCTCCAAAGGAAAATCTTTCTCTACTTACGGCTCACTGGAGGGCTGATCCCTTTGAGGGCGTAGTTCGGCCGAGGAACTCCTCGGCGTCAGACCCTCTAACGAGGATTTTTCCCCTGCTTCGAGGCCATGGTCTCCGGGTCGTTAGAGGCGGCCCTCTTCTTCCCCTTAGGAGAGGAATTAGCGGTTCCTCCCTTCGGAGCAGCCTCCTTCGAGGAGGCCATAGTTACCTTGTCCTCCCCCTTACTTCCCTCCAAATGCATTATCTTCAACATCCTGACAAGCATGGGATCCGGCCTGGTTTCGGGAAGGGGAGCCGGACACCTGATCAGCTTTGCCTTCGCTATCCACTCCTGTTTAAAAGGACAACTCTTTTAGGGGCAAGTTTATGAAAATTATACGGATGGTAGGTCCGGGCACAAGGTTACTTACTTGAGTATCCGGGCGATTCCAGCTTAGGCCTGCGTCCTCGGTTAAAACCGGACACATCGCTTGTGATCCGAAGAACAGTTTAAACATCTCCGCGGGCGTTGCACCCATGAAATGCTGGAGAGCCCGCGGTCCCTCTGGATTAAACTCCCACAGGCGAAGGGAGCGACATTTGCCGGGCAATATTCGGCGAATCAGCATGACCTGCGTCACCTTGACTAGGCTGAGGTCTCCTTCCAGGAGATCCCTAATGCGGCCTTGCAACGAGGGCACGTATTTGGGTAACCCCCAATCTAACCCTTTGCTGACCCATGACATTAGCCGTGGTGGGGGACCCGAGTGAAAGGCGGGAGGCGCCACCCACTTGGTGCCCCTAGGAGCGGTGATATAGAACCACTCTCGTTGCCACAGGCCAAGCTCCTCTTGAAAAGAGCCCTCGGGCCATGGAGCATCAGTATTCTTGCTTATAACTGCGCCTCCGCACTCTGCGTGCCGTCCGTCGGTCATCTTCGGCTCCACTTTAAAAGTCTTGAGCCATAATCTGAAGTGAGGGGTAACATGGAGGACCGCTTCACACACGACAATGAATGAGGAGATATGGAGGATGGACTCCAGAGCTAAGTCGTGGAATTCCAGTCCGTAATAAATTAGCAGCCCCCTCACAAAGGGATCCATTGGGAAGCCTAACCCCCGAAGGAAGTGGGATATGAACACCACGCTCTCACCAGGCTGGGGACTGGGAATGGCCTGCCCTTGAGCAGGCAACCTATGCGAAATTTCGCCGGTCAAGAACTTAGCCTCTCTTAGCTTTAGCACGTCCTCCTCCGTGACGGAGGAGGGCATCCATCGGCCTTGAAGGTCGAAACCGGACATTGTCGAAGGTCCGAAGCGCCTGGAATCTGGAGCCTAGGGTGTTGGAACTCGATGCGACGGGCGAACTCGTTTGAGATTGGAAAAAAGAGTAAGGCCTTGGTCTCTTTATAAGAGGTTGAATACCAAGAGCCCTCCCCGTAACTGTTTGGGACTCGCCTTTAATCGAGGAAACATGCTAACGGGCATGATTGGGTTACCCACGTCCGTATTGATGAGAATCCCGTAAAAGGGGGACACGATCTCTGCTTTGGCAAGGCGTGCCAAGGAAACTGCCTCGCCAAACGTGCTGAGGTGGAAAAGTGAAAACAATTCGAGTAAAGGACTTGGTCGTAGTGTGATGTCACGCTGCGGAATACGTCAGCAGATTAGATTTGTGTTAATATTATTCTCTCTATGGCAATATGTGGAAACTTATTTTGCAGAGTCAGACACTATCTTTGGTGTTTAAAATCTTCTTGAAGAACTTGGAGGAGGAACCCGCCTTGCAATGCCGAAGACAATCTGCACGCCGGACTCGTCGTCATTGAAGCCTGGTTCAGGGGCTACTGAGGGAGTCCTAGATTAGGGGGTGTTCGGGTAGCCGGACTATACCTTCAGCCGGACTCCCGGACTATGAAGATACAAGATTGAAGACTCCGTCCCATGTCCGGATGGGACTTTCCTTGGCGTGGAAGGCAAGCTTGGCGATGCAGATATTCAAGATCTCCTACCACTGTAACCGACTCTGTGTAACCCTAACCCTACCCGGTGTCTATATAAACCGGAGGGTTCTAGTCCGTAGGACAACTCCATCATACAACAATCATACCATAGGCTAGCTTCTAGGGTTTAGCCTCCTTGATCTCGTGGTAGATCTACTCTTGTACTACCCATATCATCAATATTAATCAAGCATGAGTAGGGTTTTACCTCCATCGAGAGGGCCAAACCTCGGTAAAAACATCGTGTCCCTTGTCTCCTGTTACCATCCGGCCTTGACGCACAGTTCGGGACCCCCTACCTGAGATCCGCCGGTTTTGACACCGACACTCACCGACGTGTGTGAGTAGTTCCATCGTAGGCTTGCTGGACGGTGATGGGTTGGATGAGATCTATCATGTAATTGAGTTAGTTTTGTTAGGGTTTGATCCCTAATATCCACTATGTTCTGAGATTGATGGTGTTATGAATTTGCTATGCTTAATGCTTGTCACTAGGGCCCGAGTGCCATGATTTCAGATCTGAACCTATTATGTTTTAATGAATATATGTGAGTTCTTGATCCTATCTTGCAAGTCTATGGTCACCTACTATGTGTTATGATCCGGCAACCCCGAAGTGACAATAATCGGGACCACTCCCGGTGATGACCATAGTTTGATGAGTTCATGTATTCACTATGTGCTAATGCTTTGTTCCGGTTCTCTATTAAAAGGAGGCTTTAATATCCCTTAGTTTCCATTAGGGCCCCGCTGCCACGGGAGGGTAGGACAAAAGATGTCATGCAAGTTCTTTTCCATAACCACGTATGACTATATTTGGAATACATTCCTACATTACATTGATGAATTGGAGCTAGTTCTGTGTCACCCTATGTTATGAATGTTACATGATGAACCGCATCCGGCATAATTATCCATCACTGATCCAATGCCTACGAGCTTTCCATATACTGGTTTACGCTTATTTACTTTCCGTTGCTAATGTTACAATTACTACAAAATACCAATAACATTACTTTTGCTTTCTTTACATTTGTTACCGTTACCACCACTATCATATTACTTTGCTACTAAACAATTAGCTGCAGATACTAAGTTATCCAGGTGTGGTTGAATTGACAACTCAGCTGCTAATACTTGAGAATATTCTTTGGCTCCCCTTATGTCGAATCAATAAATTTGGGTTGAATACTCTACCCCTCGAAAGTTGTTGCGATCCCCTATACTTGTGGGTTATCAGTCCGCCTCGGGGCAACACCCGACGCGGCGACCATTTCCCCCAAACACCCTCACATAGAGGGTCGTCCCACCATCATAATTGAAGTGGAGGGTGCACCGCCTGCCCAAGCCGCGTGCGCGGGCGAACGTCTGCCAGCCGCGGGCCAGGACTATGTTGCCCGCGGTGGAAGTCTCGACTATGACCCAAGAGGCCTTGTTGCAGCAACCATCCGCCTGCAACCAGAGCCCGCCTGGACTAGAGGCCGGCAGCTCGTCGATGAATGAAGCGTGGAAGCTAGAGCCAGTTGCCGGCCGGGTTCTCTGACCAGACAAAAAACTCCGACGACACATCCGCCGAGTGAAAGCGCGGACGGGGAGGCCGCGCCACCATCGCACACCTCCCTTCGTCAACTGGACCGCCATGGCTGGGGCGACCCCCTCCGCGTGTTGCGCCGCCACGAAAGTGGGCCACGGCGGGGGTCACGGCGTGCTTACGCGGACGGTCGCGTCCGCGCTTGGGCACTGGGGAGCCAGGACCCTCGCGGGGGGCTTTCCCCTTCTCGGCGGCAGAGAACTTCCTTCGTGGCGCCATTAGTGGCGCTGCTAGCGGTGGAGCAAGGGAAAATAAGCAAGCGAACCGGGAAGATATGGGCGACGGGGGCTCCGCCCCTCCCTCCCCATTTATATAGGAAGGAGGCCAACCGACGCCTCCCACGATCACAGGTAATGATGGTTTTCCTTGCATATCACAGGGACTTGTCAAGTCGAGCAGTTGCCGAGGCAGCGTGGGGAAGCGGAGACTCCCACGTCCAATCAACCGCCATGCGTCAACCAAGGCCACTGGCTTTTGGGGCCCGCGGCGCTCTGTACTTGACCCTTGGCTTCGCCTCGAAGCCAAGCCCGAGCGCGCCTTGGGCCCGGGGGCTAATGTCGGCATTCTGGGAATGGGGGTCCCCAGACTTGCCTACCTGCGGCCCACGGCGTTGCTAAGCTAGCGGGTCGTACGGCCCATCTTCATCAACAAGGAAATCAAGACCTTCACGAGGGGCCAAGCCTCGCGAGGCAGACGATGCATGACCTCATTAGGAGCAGCCTAGCCAGGCAGGCTCATGAGGAGCGGATACATGAAGGTGAGGCAAACCTCACGAGGCTCTCGTGACGTGAGCCATGACGATCGACACCAGGCGGGCGCTAGGGTGCGCGGTTTTCTTGTTTCCTCTTTGGTGCTAAAGAGGCAGGCGCAGGCGCGAAGTACCGAGGCATCAAGAGAAGGTTTCCATATCGGTGCAATGAGACCAAGACCAGCAGGACGGCAAGGCGGGGGTCACCATGGAGCCCAAGACGGCGTCATCGCCAGAGCCTTTAGCTGGCGAAGACCACTTTTGTCAGGATAACTTGTACTAGCTGTCCCCTTTCAAATTTGCCCGCCATTGTTGGCTCCCTTCCCACTCATTTTTTGGGGAGAGGACTAGGGCCTATATAAGTAGAGCTAGCCACCAAAGTAGGTGGGATCAAGTCGCGCTCTCACCGCACAAGTTCACCAAGCACAAGAACACCTCAACCTCAGGAGGCTGTTCTTTCCCTTGTACTGCTCATCATCAGCCCAAGAGGCAATCCCCCACCACACACTGGAGTAGGGTATTAAACCACAACGGTGGCCCTAACCAGTATAAATCTCGTGTCTTTCTGTGTTGCGAGTTCGTCGAGTTCGTCCGTGAGATCTTAGCAAGCTAGGGCGTGGATCGGTAGGACGAAAAGAACTTTGTGTGCACCCCAGAGTTCGAACCTTAAGAGTTTTGCCAGAACCCGAGATCCGACAACGGAGTTCGACCATTCGACCGATTTGGAGTTGTTCTCAATCCCCAAAGTACTGATGGTAGCTCATCAACCCAAGCACCTGCTGCATGCTTGAGGTCGCGCATCAATCGGGGTTTCAGCCCTTTGAGTATCAAACCGTTTGCCCTTTCTGCTTGCCCATTCGACTGTGGGTGAGCGACTGAGGCATAGTCGACCCGAGTGCCTTGGGAGGCGTAGAAAGCTCTGAACTCATCTGAATCAAGGTTTGACCCATTTATCTGTTATGATGCTGTGCGGAACTCCATATGTGAATGTTAACTCTTTAATGAAGCTGACAGTATTACTTGCTTCGAGGTTTTTGATAGGTTTAGCTTCAATCCATTTAGTGAACTTGTCGACTGCTACAAGCACATGGGTGAAGCCACTCCTTCCAGTCCTCAGGGGCCCGACCATATCTAACTCCCAAACTGCAAATGGCCAGACGAGTGGAATGGTCTTCAAGGCTGAAGCAGGTTTGTGGGACATGTTGGAGTAGAACTGGCAGCCCTCACACTTGTCGACTATTTCTTATTCCATCTCATTAGCATGCGGCCAGTAAAACCCAGCTCGGTATGCTTTGGCCACGATGGTCCGAGAGGACGCATGGTGACCATAGGTCCCCGAGTGGATATCATTGAGGATCATTCAGCCTTCTTCTGGCGTGATGCATTTCTGACTGACTCCAGTAACACTCTCTCCGTAAAGCTGTCCACCCATCACAGTAAAGGCTTTGGATCGACGGACGATCTGACGAGCCTCTTCTTCATCCTCTAGGAGTTCTTTCCTGAGAATATATGCAATGTATGGCACTGTCCAATCAGGAATGATGACCAAAACTTCCATGATCAAGTCGACCACGGCTGGGATTTCAACTTCAGTCAGATCAGTAGGGCTGTTAGGATGTGGGGGCTCTTCTGTGAAGGGATCCTCTTGTACGGAAGGTGTACGAACATGTTCCAAAAACACATTGCTGGGAATGGGCTCCCTCTTGGATCCTATCTTTGCCAGGTCATCACCTGCCTGGTTCTTCAGTCGGGGTATATGGTGCAGCTCTAACCCTTCAAACTTCTTTTCCAATTTCCTCACTGCATTGCAATAACCATTCATAGCTAGACTCCCCACGTCTCATTCCTTCATCACCTGATTGACCACCAAATCTGAGTCGCCATAGACCATTAGGCGCCGGACGCCGAGTAAAATGGCCATGCGCAACCCGTACAAAAGTGCCCCATATTCAGCTTCATTATTGGAGGAGTCAAAGTGAATCTGGAGAACATAAATGAGCTTGTTGCCTCACGGAGATACCAGGACTACCCCAGCACATGAACCATTCAACATCTTGGACCCGTCGAAGAACATAGTCCAATGTTCCGACTGAATCTGAGTCGGCAGCTGTTGTTCAATCCACTCGACAAGAAAATATGCTATTGCCTGGGATTTGATTGCTTTCTTTGCCTCAAACTTGATATCCAGCGGAAGGAGTTCAATCGCCCATTTAGCCACTCGACCAGTTCCATCTCTATTATTCAAAATTTCTGACAATGGAGCATCGCTGATGACTGTAATTAAATGATCTGAGAAGTAATGTGCAACCTTCTTTATGGTCAAGTGAATCCCGTAGACAAGCTTCTGATAATATGGATATCTCTACTTGGATGGGGTTAAAACTTCAGAAATATAATACACTGGACGTTGAACTTTGTAGGCTTTGCCTTCTTCTTCCCCCTCGACCGTGAGTGCTGTAGTCACAACTTGTCCAGTGGCGGCAATATAAAGCAGTAAAGGCTCTTTGCTGATTGGAGCAGCAAGCACCGGCTGGGTGGAAAGCAGGTGAGGGAGTCCTGGATTAGGGGGTGTTCGGATAGCCGAACTATACCTTCAGCCGGACTCCTGGACTATGAAGATACAAGATTGAAGACTTCGTCCCGTGTCCGGATGGTACTTTCCTCGGTGTGGAAGGCAAGCTTGGCGATGCGGATATTTAGATCTCCTACCATTGTAACCAACTTTGTGTAACCCTAACCCTCTCCGGTGTCTATATAAACCAGCGGGTTTTAGTACGTAGGAGAACTTCAACATACAACAATCATACCGTAGGCTAGCTTCTAGGGTTTAGCCTCCTTGATCTCGTGGTAGATCTACTCTTGTACTACCCATATCATCAATATTAATCAAGCAGGACGTAGGGTTTTACCTCCATCAAGAGGGCCTGAACCTGGGTAAAACATCGTGTTCCTTGCCTCCTGTTACCATCCGGCCTAGACGCACAGTTCGGGACCCCCTACCCGAGATCCGCCGGTTTTGACACCGACATTGGTGCTTTCATTGAGAGTTCCTCTGTGTCGTCGCTTTTAGGCCCGATGGCTCCTTCGATCATCAACAACGATGCAGTCCAGGGTGAGACTTTTCTCCCGGGACAAATCTTTGTCTTCGGCGGCTTCGCACTGCGGGCCAATTCGCTTGGCCACCTTGAGCAGATCGAAAGCTACGCCCCTGGACATCAGGTCAGGTTTGGAAGCCTAAACTACACGGCTGACATCCGCGGGGACTTGATCTTCGACGGATTCGAGCCACAGCCAAGCGCGCCGCACTGTCTCGATGGGCATGATATAGCTCTGCCGCCGAACAGCGCCTTGGAGGCCGCACACGCATCGGTTCCGACCATTGATTCGGAGCCTACTGCACCGATCGAGGATCAGTGGTTGGACGCTGCCTCAGGGGCTGCGATCTCAGAGGCGATCGAGCCGAACTCCAGCCCCGCACTCCGCATGGCCCGTGACTCCGAGGAGCCAGATTCCTCTCCGAACTCCGAGCCCCCCGCGCCCCTGCCGATGAATCCAATTGGGCGCCGATAATGGAGTTCACCGCCGCGGACATCTTTCAGCACTCGCCCTTCGGCGACATCCTGAATTCTCTAAAGTCTCTCTCTTTATCAGGAGAGCCCTGGCCGGACTACGGTCAGCAAGGTTGGGATACGGACGATGAAGAAATTCAAAACCCACCCACCACCCACTTCGTAGCCACTGTCGACGACTTAACCGACATGCTTGACTTCGACTCCAAAGACATCGACGGCATGGACGACGATGTAGGAGACGAACAAGAACCAGCACCTGTAGGGCGCTGGAAGGCCACCTCGTCATATGACATATATATGGTGGACACTCCAAAGGATGGAGATGGCGATGGAATAGTGGGGGACAATAACTCTAAGAAACAGCCCAAGCGCCGGCGTCAGCGGCGCCGCTCTAAATCCCGCCAAAGTAAAAACGGTGATTCCGGCACGGGAGATAATACTACTCCGGATAGCACCCAAGAACACCCCCTCCAGCAAGATTCAGCACAGGAGGACAGAGAAGCCAGCCCTCACGAGAGGGCGGCGGACCAAGAGGCTGAGGACGATAATTATACGCCTCCCTCCGAAGACGAGGCAAGCCTCGACGACGACGAGTTCGTCGTGCCAGAGGATCTCGCCGAACAAGAGTGTTTTAAACGCAGGCTTATGGCCACGGCAAGCAGTCTCAAGAAAAAGCAGCAACAGCTTAGAGCTGATCAGGATTTGCTAGCTGACAGATGGACTGAAGTCCTTGCGGCCGAAGAGTATGAACTCGAACGCCCCTCCAAGAATTACCCAAAGCGCAGGCTGCTACCCCGACTAGAGGAGGAAGCACCTACATCACCAGCGCATGACATGGCCGACCGGCCACCTCGTGGCCGCGACAGAGAGGCCTCTTGGCCCTCCACTCAAGCCATGCCCCGACGCCGCGTCAAGCATACTAAGGCACGGGAAAATGCGCCCGACCTGCACGACATACTGGAGGACAAGGCAAGGCAAACAAGATCGATCTACGGATCGCGCAGGCGCCCCACGGCACGTGACGGTGATCGTCATTCCGGATGCAATAAATCCGGCCGGGCCGAACTCAACAGACAAAGCTCCTTCAAGCTGCGTCGTGATATAGCCCAATACAGAGGCGCCGCACACCCACTATGCTTCACAGATGAAGTAATGGATCATAAAATCCCTGAGGGCTTCAAACCCGTAAACATCGAATCGTACGATGACACAACAAATCCTGCGGTATGGATCGAGGATTATCTCCTTCATATCCACATGGCCCGCGGTGATGATTTACATGCCATCAAATACCTCCCACTCAAACTTAAGGGACCGGCCCGGCAATGGCTTAACAGCTTGCTAGCAGACTCAGTCGGTTCTTGGGAGGACCTGGAAGCCGCATTCCTTGACAACTTCCAGGGCACTTATGTGCGACCACCGGACGCCGATGACCTAAGCCACATAATTCAGCAGCCAGAGGAATCGGCCAGGCAATTCTGCACACAGTTCCTAACGAAGAAAAACCAGATAGTTTACTGTCCGGACGCAGAGGCCTTAGCGGCCTTCAAGCATAGTATCCGTGACGAGTGGCTTGCACGGCACCTGGGACAAGAAAAGCCAAAATCTATGGCAGCCCTCACGACACTCATGACCCGCTGTTGCGTGGGAGAAGATAGCTGGCTAGCTCGCAACAACAACTTAACCAAGAACCCTGGTAATCCGAATACCAAGGACAAAAGTAACAGGTCGCGTCGGAACAAACAAAAGCGCCGCGTTAACAGCGACAGCAACGAGGATTCGGCAGTTAATGCCGGATTCCGAGGCTACAAATCCGGTCAACGGAAAAAGCAATTCAAAAGAAATACTCAGGGCCCGTCCAGTTTGGACCGAATACTCGACCGCTTGTGCCAGATACATGGCACCCCCGAAAAGTCAGCCAATCACACCAATAGGGATTGTTGGGTGTTCAAGCAGGCAGGCAAGTTAAGAGCCGAAAACAAAGACAAGGGGCTGTATAGCGACAACGAGGAGGAGCCCAGGCCGCCGAACAACGGTGGACAGAAGGGATTTCCCCGGCAAGTGCGGACGGTGAACATGATATACGCAACCCACATCCCCAAGAGGGAGCGGAAGCGTGCGTTACGGGACGTATATGCGATGGAGCCAGTCGCCCCAAAGTTCAACCCATGGTCCTCCTGCCCGATCACCTTTGATCGAAGGGACCACCCCACTATCATCCGTCACGGCGGCTTCGCCGCATTGGTTCTAGACCCAATCATTGACGGATTTCATCTCACAAGAGTCCTCATGGACGGCGGCAGCAGCCTGAACCTGCTTTACCAGGATACAGTGCGAAAAATGGGCATAGATCCCTCGAGGATCAAGCCCACCAAAACGACCTTTAAAGGCATCATACCAGGTGTAGAAGCCAACTGTATAGGCTCAGTCACACTGGAAGTGGTCTTCGGATCTCCGGATAACTTCCGAAGCGAGGAGTTAATCTTCGACATAGTCCCGTTCTGTAGTGGCTATCACGCACTGCTCGGGCGAACCGCATTCGCAAAATTCAACGCGGTACCGCACTATGCATACCTCAAGCTCAAGATGCCAGGCCCTAGAGGAGTAATCACGGTCAATGGGAACACTGAACGCTCCCTCCGAACGGAGGAGCACACAGCAGCGCTCGCAGCAGAAGTACAAAGCAGCCTCTCTAGGCAGTTCTCCAGTTCGGCCTTCAAAAAGCCGGACACTGTCAAGCGCGCCCGGAGTACCCTACAACAAGACCGCCTGGCACGTTCTGAGCTAGCGTAGCAATGCGGCCCCAACCCTAGCCCTCGCGATATAGCGAAACCAGTGCTTCACGTACATAACTACGCTCTTAAAATACCATGGGCACAGGGGAAGGGGCACTATCACGGCACGCCCGAAATACGGCTTAAACCGCACCAGGGGCTGTCGGATTCCTTTTTTCTTTCTTTTTTTCTCTTACTCTCAGGACTCCATACTTCGGATGACCCGTTCGGCAATTCAACTGCCGCACAAACGATGCAAGATCCAGGAAAGCAGACAAGCCACGCCGCATTATGGAACTCCCAGGTGGTCTCTATTGCGAGCAGTATACCTGTTTTTTAATACAATTCCGCGGCCTGCCCCTGGCCAGGACATGTTAAATAGTCCAATTTCTTTTGCTTATCGCACTATTTGTATCGTTCCTCTTTCATAGCAGCCTTTCTATAAACAATGCATAGCTTTTTGTCTATTTTTTGCATTATCCTCTTTTTTATATATATGTTTATTAATAACATGTTGCATCCGTACACTGTGGTACGGCAAAAATATGCCAGGGGCTTCAGTACCCATCAATATGGCGTGAGAAGTCCGTACACTTTCACAAGTGCGGCACCCCGAACTTATAGCACTATATGCATCGGCTCCGAATCATGATTTGGGTCAATAGTTGGGTTTGCCCGGCTCCTATGTTTTGGTGCCTTACGTTCCGCTATATCGGCTAAGGTAGCACTAGGAGAACTACTGCGATTGTGCCCCAGTTGAGCTGGGCTGAGCACCTCAGTAGAGAAAGCTAAAACTGACTATCATGATGAGGCGAGAGACCGGTCGCTGTTCGAGAGGTTTTTCGAGTCCTTAAAGACTTATGCCGCTTCGAGCGAGGAAACGGCTTTGTCCGGCCAAGGCATGGATAGCGCCCCGAACTCGGTCTTCCGAATACTAGGGCTTCGCCGAAATTTAAAATTATAGAGTTCTATGGCTAAGTGAGAGTGTTCAAGCATTATAGTCCGATTGCCTTGTTCGTTGTGCTGAGCACCTCCCTGGACGGACCCAATCATGGGAAAAAGAGCGCTCAGGTTTATCCCGAACACCCCAGCACTAGTGGCATGGGGGAAGAAGCCGACGACTGGCCATCTCTCAATTTTTTGATAAACGGCCGCACAGAAAGTAATATTTTAAATTCAACAAGCATTGCTTAGCGCATATGAACAAGTTTTCAGCGCACAGGATAACACGAGCGAGTTCATTCAAAAATTACATCCTTGGTACATTCATCCACCATAAGGCGGGCACCAACCAGAACATCCTTGTAATAGTTCTCGGGCTTGCGATGCTCCTTCCCTGGCGGCGGCCCGTCCCTCACAAGCTTCTCACCGTCCAGCTTACCCTGGTGCACCTTTGCACGGGCAAGGGCCCTACGGGCACCTTCGATGTAGACGGAACGCTTGATGACCTCGAGCCTTGGACAAGCCTCCACCAGCCGCCGCACCAGTCCGAAGTAGCTCCCAGGCAGGGCCTCTCCAGGCCACAGCCGAACTATGAAGCCCTTCAGGGCCTGTTCGGCCGCCTTGTGTTGCTCGACCAGCTGCTTCAGCTGGTCGCTCAAGGGCACAGGGTGCCCGGCCTCAGTGTACTGAGACCAGAACACCTTCTCCGTCGAGCTGCCTTCCTCGGCTCGGTAGAATGCGGCGGCATCGGATACGCTGCGGGGAAGATCTGCGAATGCCCCTGAAGAGCTCCGGATTCGGGTAAGTAACAAGTAGTTTACTTTTATATGTCTGCTTTGCATAGAGAATGCCTTACCCGCCGCTATCTTTTTCACCGCATCCAATTCCCGGAGGGCCTTCTGGGCTTCGGCCTTGGCAGATTTGGCAGTTTTAAGGGCCGCAGCAAGCTCGGACGCTCGCGTCTTCGAGTCGAGCTCCAAACTCTCATGTTTTTTCATGAGAGCCTGAAGCTCTTGCTGCACCTCGCTGACCTGCGCCTCATATTTCTCCCGCTCGGTACGCTCCGTGGCCGCTTTCTTCTTGGCCTCGGACAGCGCCTGCTTGAGGGTCGCCACCTCAGTTGTGGCCCCTACAATAAGCAGTGTACTCCTATCATTTTTGGCAATTGCGTCTTCTTATAGGCATTTTTTCTATAAGGTATCTCTTACCTTCTTTCTCCTTGAGCTGCCGTTTGGCAAAGCCAAGCTCTGCTCGGTCCGCTCGAGGCCCTGCTTCAGGACACCCACCTCCGCAGTCAGTGCGGCGGTGGCCAGCAGCGAAGCCTGCATATGTATATTGACTCCTTTTTAGTTAGACTCCTGCGATATTTAATAGATCCTCTATTCGGCTTTTCTTTCCGAACGCCAAATAGAGCATCAGGGGCTACTGTCTATGTGGTAATATTTTTACATATTTTTTACTTACCTCGAAGCCTGTTAGAAGGCTAGCACAAGCTTCAGTCAGTCCGCTTTTGGCGGACCGAACCTTCTGGACCACCGTACTCATGATGCTACGGTGCTCCTCGTCGATGGAGGTGCCCTTAAGCACCTCCAGCAGATTGTCCGGCGCCTCCGGTTGGACGGAGGACGCCGGCTCAATAGGCTTGCTCCTCTTGGCAGGAGTTCACCTGCCGCGGTCCGGAACCGTTGATGATTCCGGCGTGGTGTCCGGCTTAAAGCCGGACTTGGAGCCCTGGGGGGTCTTGTCCCCTTTACTCATGGAGTCCGGGAGGTCACCTCGCGGCTCCTCCTGGACCACCTCCTCTTGCCCCGGAGCTTGTCGCGACGCCACTTTGGCGTCATCCGCAGCACAGGGGGAGGCAGCGGGCAGAACTGAATTCACGTCTGATGAATCCAGGGAGCCGCTCGACGACTCGTCGAGCCCGTCCTTGGGCGGGCTGCATGATTACATTCGACATTAGGGAAAGCTGTGCAACAAAAGGAATATCGTGAGTTACTCTGGTATCCGAACACTTACGATTTCGCCGGACGCTTGGCTCTGTCCGACCACTCCTCTTCGTCCTCATCGGCGTCGGGGGCGTAGTCCGGCGGGGGGGTTTTCCTCTTCTTGGACCCTTCGGCCTCCCCTAATGGGGGGCCTTCCTCTTCTTTCCTCCCCCCGCTGGAGGGGAAAGGTTTCTTCTTCCTCCTCGTCGTCTACACGGGAGGAGCGCGTCTCGGACTCGTCGGACGACGAGTCCGACACCACCATATGCCTGGAACTCTTTCGATTCCCCGTGGCCTTCTTCTTCTTGGCCTTCTTCTCTGGCACCACATAAGGTGCCGGAACCAGCAGCTTAACTAGGAGAGCAGGGGCTGGGTCTTCGGGCAAGGGAGCCGGACAGTTAATCAGTCCGGACTTCGCCTGCCAATCCTGTCAAAGGTGAGGGAGTTTAGATCCCGCATAGAGTCAAACTATGAAGAAAACTTAACATCCTGTAAAAGATGAAAATATTTTACCTCGCCAGCAGGACGCTGCGAGCTGAATCCTCGGTCTTCGGAGGCGGATGTGGGAGCCTCGGCGCCTTTGGTTAGCCCCCTCCAGACAGCTTCGTACGTCGTGTCGAAGAGCCTTCTTAGAGTTCGGTGCTGCGCCGGGTTGAACTCCCACAAATTGAAGTCCCGTTCTTGACACGGAAGGATCCGGCGGACGAGCATGACCTGGACTACGTTGACAAGCTTGAGCTGCTTGTTCACCAGGGACTGGATGCATTTTTGTAGTCCGGTCACCTCTTCTTCGTTGCCCCACGACAAGCCCATCTCCTTCCAGGACGTGAGCCGCGGCGGGGGTCCGGATCGGAATTCAGGGGCTGCGATCCACTTCGGATCGCATGGCTCGGTGATGTAAACCACCCTGACTGCTACCCCTTCAAGGTCTCCACAAAGGAGCCCTCGAGCCATAGGACATTGGCTATTTTGCCCGCCATGGCACCTCCGCACTCTGCCTGGTTGCCGCGCACCACCTTTGGCTTGACATTGAAGGTCTTGAGCCAGAGGCCAAAATGGGGACGGATGCAGAGGAAAGCCTCGCACACGACGATAAACGCCGAGATATTGAGGATGAAGTTCGGGGCCAGATCATGGAAATCTAGGCCATAGTAGAACATGAGCCCGCGGACAAATAGGTGGAGAGGAAAACCCAGTCCGCGGAGGAAGTGGGGAAGAAATACTACCCTCTCATGGGGCCTTGGGGTGGGGAGAAGCTGCCCCTCCTCAGGAAGCCGGTGCGCGATGTCTTTGGACAAGTATCCGGCCTTCCTTAGCCTTTTGACATGGCCCTCCGTGACGTAGGAGACCATCCACTTGCCTCCCGCTCCGGACATTGTTGGAGAAGGTTGAGGTAGAAAGTGCGGGCTTGGGCGCTGGAGTTCGGGTGCGCAGAAGATGGATAGGCAAAGGAGGAAGAAGGTGTAGGTAAAAAGGTGGATCCTTATCCCCTTATATGGGCGGATGCGACTATGCGTCCCCACCAGCCTAGTAAAACTCGCTTGCCTCCCAAGTGCCGTGATAAATGGCGCAGTTGGTTTACCATGTCCGTATTGATGAGAATCCCGTAAATGGGGGACACGATCTCTGCTTTGACAAGACGTGCCAAGGAAACTGCCTCGCAAAACACGCTGAGGTGGAAAAGTGAAAACGATTCGAATAAAGGCTTGGCCGTAGTGTGATGTCACGCTACGAAATACGTCAACAGATTAGATTTGTGTTAATATTATTCTCTCTGTGGCAATACATGGAAACATATTTTGCAGAGCCAGACACTACTCTTGGTGTTTACAAACTTTTATGAAGAATTTGGAGGAGGAACCCGCCTTGCAATGCTGAAGACAATCTACGCGCCGGACTCGTCGTCATTGAAGCCTGGTTCAGGGGCTACTGAGGGAGTCCTGGATTAGGGGGTGTTCGAGTAGCCGGACTATACCTTCAGCCGGACTCCAGGACTATGAAGATACAGGATTGAAGACTTCGTCTCGTGTCCGGATGGGACTTTCCTTGGCGTGGAAGGCAAGCTTGGCGATGCGGATATTCAAGATCTCCTACCATTGTAACCGACTTTGTGTAACCCTAATCCTCTCCGGTGTCTATATAAACCGAAGGGTTTTAGTCCGTAGGACAACTTCATCATACAACAATCATACCATAGGCTAGCTTCTAGGGTTTAGCCTCCTTGATCTCGTGGTAGATCTACTCTTGTACTACCCATATCATCAATATTAATCAAGCAGGACGTAGGGTTTTACCTCCATCAAGAGGGCCCGAACCTGGGTAAAACATCGTGTTCCTTGCCTCCTATTACCATCTGGCCTAGACGCACAGTTTGGGACCCCCTACCCGAGATCCGCCGGTTTTGACACCGACACTCGCGCTTGCCATGTGTCGGGGATATACCCCGCTGTATGACCCGGCCGGAGTTGGCGACTCAGTAATGACCTGCCCTAACTTGGCGACTCACGAAGTGACCCGCCCGGATCTCTTCACTCACTGATGACCCGGCTGGGCCTGATCACTTATTGGTAACCCAGCAGGCGGGTCAGAGGAGCGACAACACCCGGTGGGCCGGCTTAAGATGAAAGCATAAGGAATATTCCCTTACAATGGAAGCAAGACTAGGACTCCACTTGTAATATAGTAATCCTAATCCTACTAGGACTAGTCATGTAACCCGCCCCTTCAACTTATATAAGGAGGGGCAGGGCACCCCAAGAGAGACAAGTTTCACAAGTTCCACGAGTTGGACAAGTTAGGGTTAGACAGACAAGTCTATAGCTCTCGAGATAGAACACCCTTGTAATCGTGATCATCATCATCAATATCAATGAAGCAGGATGTAGGCTTTTACCTCCACTGTGAGGGGCCGAACCTGGGTAAAACCACGCATCTCTCGTCCCGCTCAACCCTCAACAAGGACATCTGTCGTGACAAATCCACGACAGTTTGCGCCCACCATGGGGCTCGACGCACGATGGTGATGAGTTCTTGAAGGGACCTTTTCTCAGGGATCGAGAGGTTCATAATTTTCTGGATTAAGAAAGACCGGGTTGGAAGGATTTTGCATCAACTTTGAGTTTATTAGTCCAAGATAGCACTCTGTGGAATTTGAGTTTCAGAGAAATTAGGGTTGCGCGTGAACGTGAGCTGGCGAGCCGTTGTATCCCGAGACGAGTCAATATTCGTTTTAAATGACCGCCCTGCAAACTGAGGCGAAGATCTGTTTTGGCGAAGTCGCCAATATTCGTATATCCACTGATGAACAAAACATCATGACAGGGGCGTTTCTGGGGAAAATTGGACTTGATCATTGTTTTAGCGACACGGAACACCAGAGGTATTGAAAGGATCAAACAATGGCGACTCCGTCATCGATTCCAGCCAGATTCCAATCGTTCCACGCCAAAGTTCACCAGATATTTCGCTGCTAGCCGAATCAATTGATTACGCTGGCCGGTTTCCGTATGGCAGTATGTCCAAGTCAGAGTGTAACTTGGTTTTGCAATATTCAAGGAATAGTTTAAAAGCAAGAGCCTATCACTAGTAGAAGTCAAAAAGAAGAAAAATAGCATGATTTGCCTTACGTGAACATACATGATTCCAACACCTGATCGGATTGACAAGTCAATGCCAAGCTTGGACGAGGCCAGGCTTGGCTTCCGTTTTCAGCTCTGAGCCGCGATGGTTGGGCGCGCTTCCGAACGTCGCATGGCTGCGGCTCCCGCTGCGCTAACGCTTTCCAACCCGCCGCCGGCTCAGACGCACTTCGCCGCCTGCCTCACCTGTCTCTGTTCTAAGTCGCCGCCAAGGTCAGGCTGAGCCGCCCCTTCTGGTCCGGCCCCGAGCCGGCCTCGGCTTCACCTCCACCTTGAGCATGGCCTGCCGCCTTTGCTGTCGAGTGACCACCGGTTCGCCCCGAGTTCCGCCATCGTCGCAGCAACCCTCGTCGGTGTGTCAAGTCACCAATAAGCCCCGCTTCAACTCACCGTTCAACTATGGATGGCTACTGTTGTTTGATACTTGCCTCTGAGCCGCCCTCTGTCGCGGCCTCCTTTGAGCTGCTATTATGGCCCACCAACGCAAGCCGCCGTTTCCACGGCCTGAAGCCGCCTTTGCTGCCGTAACCCGCCTTGCCACGGGCCTCTCGAGCCGTTCAGACCCGCATCCGCATCCCCCGCGAGCTTGCCTCCGCCGCCTGTTTCGCTCCGGATGCCTGTTAAACATGCCGCGGGAGCCGGTAGTTGAAGACCTTGGAAGTGACAAGAACAGACTTATGTGTTGATCATATTCTGAAGATTAAACGGCCTACGGATGGGTTGCCCCCAGGAATACATGGAGGCCGTGTCAACTCTGATATTTTCTACTGCTCGTTTCCCACACTTGCCTGAACTGTGCGACTTACGGGCTTTGGAAATCAAGTTACGGGCTACACGGGAGTCTGAAGATGATTTTCTCGAAAAGGATTCAATGAAATAGAACGAACCGACAGTGACCTTGCATTACGGAGAACACCACGTATGGATCATTTGTCTTCCGAACAAGTCAGACGAGTTACCGCAAACTATGGCAAGGCACTGGAGGGAATCAGCACAGATATTCCTGGTTATCTATGGATGTTGCATACGGACCATCTGCCGTACAGATGCACCAGGTGATATCCATTCAGTTTATTTGAATAGCACATATTAAATTCTTTAAGAACAATTACTCTTGCTTGCAATATTGTTTATGCAGGACACTTGTTCGATGAATATATGTGCAAACCACTGTTTCTGTGGCCCAATTTTCATCAACCCGACGTGGCTGACTCGCCCGTCCGCGTGGCTTAACGCGTCTACGATTGATTCGCCCGTCCATGCTAGCTTACAACGCTGCGGCCAGCTCATCTGTCTGCTCCCGCGGCCGACTCGGGCCGTGATTGATTTCACCTTTACCATGGTGATCATCAACTCCGCGGTGGATAATTTATGGCCTAACATATCAGGTGAAATCCATCCAATATATTTTTATGGTACATATTGCTTTCTTTAAAAGAGCAGTTACTATGGCTTGTAAGTTCTCCAATGCAGGACAAGTTGTCTACTGCAAAAGGGACTATTATATCACTGAGCTGTTGAATGACTTATACTGGTGCATATCACGGTCAAATATGGAGAATCTCAAGACAACTCCTCGAGTTGTCTTAAGACTTGGGGGGGGGCTACAATGGCATGACTCAGCCAATTCATGACCCTGGGTCACTGGAGGGAAAATAACCCGGTCTTGGAGGTTACTGCTACATTGGTGAAAATTCAAAATGCTATCAAAGACAATTTCGGGCTTAAACAGTGTCGAGATCTGAAAGTTCCGGTTCAAAGAAAGAGTTCCGGTTTATAAGGAAAGATTCCGGTTCAAAATCCGGTTCAAGGGAAATCTATCTCCCACAAAGCTTTGAAAGCTCTCAATATCCGGTTTAAAATTTCGGCTCAAGAAGAATTCATCTGTCGCAAGTTTGAGTTCTCAGAAAAGTTACAGGGACCAAAGAGAGTTTGACGCACAGCACAGCTCAAACATAGGCACCCATTGAGCACAGCTCAGAAACATATCACTCAGGGGCTTCCTGCTCATTGAGCATAGCTGTGACTACCCTTGTTGATCCGGCTTATACGCGTGGAATATAATGTTACTTGGGGGATCTTTGTTCAAAGGACAAGAGTTTTTATGACCCTTGTAATAGGCTTAAAAGCCAGGCTTGGAAGCCAGGTGTATTCACCTAAAACCCCGGGTTAACCTGCCTTTTTAAGTCTGCCACTCCGCCCAGGTAATCCTGGAACGACCCGCCGTATTTTTGACAAGTCAATGACCCTGAACTTGTCAAAGTTAAAACGACGATTGGTTATGTGAGGTCCAGCTTATAAGGTTTGTATGAAGGTTTAACTCAGTGGTTGTGCAACCCTTGAAAGCACTTGATTTTTTAGGCCTGGACGCCTATGAAAGCCTTGATTTTTTGTTATTTGATTTGAACAGTTTTTGAGGTTCATCTCTTGTGACATGTTAATACATGGTTGAAAACAGATGAAGGTTATGAGGACTTATGGTTCACATATGAAATTATCCGGTGTTTATTAACCCGGCCTGGATTTTGACTATAAGTCGCCAGTGTATGATGATCTTATATACTTGGAAGCGTTGTGCTCTAAGTTTTGGGATATTACCCCTTGCTGCATATGGCGTTGTAAGCCGGCGGTATGAATCAATTGAACAGGGAGTTGTGCTCTCAATCTCTGGGTTGAAACCCTTCCTGCACAGGTATGATAAGCCGGTAGTGTGAACCAAATTCACAGGTATATTTTATACTTGTTATATGAAGATGTGAGGTTTGATAACCCGCCCTGGCTTGGGACGTTAAGTTACCAGTATATTTTAAATTGCGCCATTAAAATCATGCGCTTATAAATCATTGGATTATTACCTTCACAGGGTACGACAATGTAAGCCAGCTATATAAATCAATCCTACAGGTATGTTTTCCTGGTTATATGAATATGCGAGGTTTGATAACCTGCCCTGGCTTTTAACTTTAAAGTTGCCAGTATGTTTAGGCTTGAATGGCTTTAATGCTAGTCTTTTCCATAATTGCATAAGACTATATTATGTTTGGGTTGTTACCCGCCATGGCTTTTGACGTTAAGTCGCCAGGGCGTATGTTGCTTAAACTCTATGCAGGATTTGCAAAAGTATGACTTATATAAATGATTAAGTTCAAGTTCATCATCAAAATTGATGGTTCAAAAGGGTTATCCATTCTGGATTTTCTCAAAGGCTATAAGCCGCCGGGTTATAAAAATTCTGGCTTACAATGAATGCGCATTAAGTCGCCATTGGCCAAGAGACGCCGACTATTTAAACTCCGGATTTACTTATCAACTGATAAGGTATTCAAATATTTAATAGCCAAACTTGGCTGGATTGTCATGATGATATTGAATGATTGAGGTTTTCCTACCGGATTATATTATTCAAATCTGGAATAGCCAATATGGCTGGATTTTTATTGTGGTTATCAATAACCAGTATTATGATTGTGGTTTTCAAAATCGCTTCAGCGCAATGACTACTATTTTATCAATGGAGATGATTTATTCTACAATGGAAGGAATAGCCCAGAGTCGCTGCAGGCTTACGACCCGGCACTTGGGGGCTACATTATTCAAGTTGAGATTACATCAAATATGCAAGCCCCATGTCACTGCCAGCATGCACCATGGCACTTGGGGGCTAATGCAAAATCATTTTTTTGCTCACTTTATTGAAGACCCGACTCATCACATCACAATGAGCCGGCCCTTGGGGGCTACCAATTGCTCCTGTCAAAAATTCAAGGTACACAAGCCTTAATCCATTATGTTGAAGGGTTCATTGCTCAGTTGGTAGAGTACAAAGCTCTTAACTTTATGGACGTGGGTTCGAGCCTCATGGTGGGGGCTACATCATAAGATGTTATTTTCAATGAAGTATATATAAAGTCCCAGCTCAGTATTTCATAATGACCCTTGGGGGCTACACGTTGCTGCTCAAGTCTACATGATCATATCTACAAAGTCCCTGCTCATTATTTCATAATGACCCGGCCCTTGGGGGCTACACTGGTTGAAGTTTTTATGGGCATAAGACAACTACAAGTCCCAGGTTGTTGCAAGCATGACAACCCGACACTTGGGGGCTACATATGTGGAATATTCAGTTTTGACTAGTGATTGAGATGAACAACCTGGATTTCTTCAAGGTTGCAACATTTATATTGAAGCAAGTCTTAAGCTGTTACTACGCTCCCTTATTAAGACTTGGGTGTAACACCCACTGAGGGAGTCCTGGATTAGGGGGTCTCAGGACAGCCGGACTATATCCTTTTGGCCGGACTGTTGGACTATGAAGATACAAGATTGAAGACTTCGTCTTGTGTCTGGATAGGACTCTACTTGGCGTGGAAGGCAAGCCAGGCAATTCGGATATGTATATCTCCTCCTTTGTAACCGACCTTGTGTAACCCTAGCCCTTTCCGGTGTCTATATAAACCGAAGGGTTTTAGTCCGTAGGACAACATACAATCATACCATAGGCTAGCTTCTAGGGTTTAGCCTCTCCGATCTCGTGGTAGATCAACTCTTGTAATACTCATATCATCAAGAATAAATCAAGCAGGACGTAGGGTTTTACCTCCATCAAGAGGGCCCGAACCTGGGTAAATCATCGTGTCCCCTGCCTCCTGTTACCATCCGCCTTAGACACATAGTTCGGGACCCCCTACCCGAGATCTGCCGGTTTTGACACCGACATTGGTTCTTTCATTGAGAGTTCCTCTGTGTCGTCACCGTTAGGCATGATGGCTCCTACGATCATCGATGGCGATGCAGTCCAGGGTGAGACTTTACTCCCCGGACAGATCTTTGTGTTCGGCGGCTTCGCACTGCGGGCCAACTCGCTTGGCCATCTGGAGCAGATCGAAAGTTACGCCCCTGGCCACCAGGTCAGATTTGGAAGCTTAAACTACCCGGTCGATATCCGCGGAGACTTGATCTTCGACGGATTCGAGCCCCTGCCTTGTGTGCCACGCGGTCACGATGAGTACGATTTAGCTCTATCATCGGACCGTATTCAGGAGATCGCACCGGCAGCCGCTCCGACCCTCAATCCGGAGCCAGTTTTGCCATCTGTGGACGGGTGGATAGACCCCGTCACGGAGGCCGTACCCTCTGCGGCGATCAAGCCGAATATCGACCTTACCCTTCACGAGAGCCGTGTTGCCAAATTGCCGGATCCTTCTCCGGCCACGGACTCCGAACCGCTTGCGTCCATTCCTGTCGAATCCGATTGGGCGCCGATCATGGAGTTTACCTCCGTGGATATTTTTCAGCACTCGCCCTTTGGCGACATACTGAACTCATTAAGGCCTCTCTCCTTGTCAGGAGAGGCCTGGCCGAACTACGTCCGGCAGGATTGGGATGCGGATGACGAAGAAATTCGCCGCCCACCCACCACCCACTTAGTAGCCACTGTCGATGACTTAACCGACATGCTCGAGTTCGACTCCGAAGACATCGACGGTATGGACGACGATGCGGGAGGCGAAGAGGAACCACTGCCCACAGGGCACAGGACGCTTATTTCATCACATGACGTATACATGGTGGACACACCCAAAGAAAATAACAACGAGGAACGGAAGGACGCAGCGAAGGGTGGTTCCCTCGAGCAGCAGTCAAAGCGGCGGCGTAAACGCCGCTCCATTTCCCGCCTCGGCAGAAATAACGATCACATAGACCCAGCGTTAGAGCAGGGTGAACCATTGCCCGACCACGGCAACACGGAAAATCAAGCCGAACAACCCAACCCCGTCGAAGATAACAGTCCAGACGACATCACACCGGGCAGGCGCCAGGAGCAACATAATGCCCACCAAAGGCTTGCTGCCACGGCGAGGAGTCTGAAAAAACATAAGCAAAGGCTCAAGGCTGCACAAGACACACTCAAAATCAAATGGAGTGAAGTACTCAACACAGCAGTGAAGTACGGCAGTAATCGCCACACCAAGAGCTATCCAAAGCGAAAGTTGCTACCTGAATTCGATGAGGAGGCCTTAGATCCTCCACAATTAAAAAATAAAATGACCATCTGGTCGGATAGAAGACCTCATAGCCAACATAAAGCAGCAATCGACGCCGCACATAAACCAGTACGCAATCCACGTAAGGGCTCGCATCAAAAGGGCGGCGCAACCAGATCCATCTATGGACCACGCAGGCGCGCTCCAACATACAATGCGACACAACAAACATCCGAATACAATGGTACACCCAAATACAGGGGTGCCGCACACCCTCTATGTTTCACCGATGAGGTGCTGGATCATGAATTTCCAGAGGGATTCAAACCCGTAAACATAGAGGCGTACGACGGAATAACAGACCCTGGGGTCTGGATTGAGGATTACATCCTCCATATCCATATGGCTCGAGGAGATGATCTCCACGCCATCAAGTACTTACCCCTCAAGCTCAAAGGGCCAGCTCGGCACTGGCTTAAAAGCCTCCCCGAAAACTCCATCGGAAGATGGGAAGAGCTCGAAGACGCCTTTAGGGCAAATTTTAAAGGGACATATGTCCGACCACCGGATGCGGAATATTTAAGTCATATAACTCAACAGCCCGGTGAGTCGGCCCGAAAGCTTTGGAACAGGTTCCTCACTAAAAAGAACCAAATAGTTGACTGTCCGGACGCCGAAGCCTTAGCAGCTTTTAAACATAGCGTCTGAGACGAATGGCTTTCCAGACACCTCGGTCAAGAAAAGCCAAGAACAATGGCAGCATTAACAAGCCTCATGACCCGTTTTTGCGCGGGCGAGGACAGCTGGTTAGCCAGATGCAGCACCAGCAACCCAAGTACATCCGAAGTCAGGGATGGAAACGGGAAATCACGACGCGGCAAGAACAAGCGCCAGAATAAGGAAGACAGCCCGAAGAGCAGGGCGGTAAACGCCGGATTTAGAAGCTCTCGGCCAGGCCAGGTAAACGCCGGATTCAAAAGCTCTCGGCTAGGTCAGCAAAAGCCGCCCTCTAAAGGCGCCAGAGACGAACTGTCCAGCCTAAACAAAATTCTGGACCAAATATGTCAGATCCATAGCACCCCTGGTAAACCCGCTAATCATACCCACAGAGAATGTTGGGTCTTCAAGCAGTCCGGCAAGCTTAACGCGGTACACAAGGGGGAGGATACACCAAGCGAAGACGAGGATGAGCCTCTCAAGCAAGACACTGGGGAACAAAAGAAATTTCCACCAGAAGTCAAAACAGTAAACATGTTACACATGATCAAGGGAAGAAACAAAACGACACTCCCAGAAAAATATGCCCAAGGGCCTATCACCGCGAAGTCCTACCACTGGCCGTCTCAACCGATCACTTTCGACCATCATGATTACTTAGCAAGTATCTGGCATGCAGGATGGGCTACCCTGGTATTAGACCCAATAATTGACGGATACCAATTCACACGAGTCCTGATGGACGGTGGCAGCAGTCTAAACCTGGTATATCAGGATACAATCTGCGAAATGGGGATAGACCCAACAAAAATTTGCCATAGCAATACTACCTTTAAAGGAGTAACGCCAGGCCCAGGTGCTCATTGTACGGGCTCCCTGCTACTAAAAGTTATATTCGGCTTCCCCGATAACTTCCGTAGCGAACATTTAACCTTCCACATTGCTCCGTTCAAAAGTGGCTATCAAGCACTACTCAGACGCGAGGCTTTCGCTCGCTTTAATGCAATACCGCACTACGCTTCCCTCACACTCAAGGTGCCCGGTCCACGTGGCATCATTATAGTGAACAGAAGTATTAAGCGATCTTTGCGCACCGAAGAGAGTGCGGCTGCCTGGGCAGCCGCACACTAAAAATGGCCTGACCAACTAAAGCATTTAACAGGTCGTCAAGACCTCGGACACGGTTAGTCGAGTCCGGCGCCGCTATATGTAATTTATACCAGATCAATGGTCACACCTCTATTACAAATACAAGGGGCTCACCGCGCGCAGACAAGTGGCAATTTTTACTCATGTTGAATTATACATGGTTTCTTTAAAAACTATCTTTTGGCACGACAACTTTTTTCACCTAAGTTCCACTCTTTTACAGGTGATCATCGTGCTACACCCGTCCAGGATATGGCACAATGGAGACACAGGCGCAGACGTGCAGCAGGGACCCGCTCCAAGGATTCTTTGTATATTAAGACCCTGCGCAAACCTTTTTAACTGTCTCTTGTTGATACATATCCACCGAATTCTCAGCACAGTTGAGAAAGATGCTGACGTCTTGGCATGTGGCCACGTCAGAATAATGCACGTACCTGGACACAAGGGGCTTCTCACGAAGGGCACTATTTAGGCCCAGTTTATACCACCAAGACCGAATACCTTAGGGAGTGTTCGGCGTCGCGAGTTTGGCCTTATATGCATCAGCTCCGAATCATTGTCTTTGGTCAAATGTTGGGTTTGCCCGGCTCCTGTGCTTTGGTGCCTTACGTTCCACTTTACCGGCTAAGGTAGCACCAGGAGAACTACTGCGATTGTGCCCTGGTTCATCCGGACGAGCACCTCTGTAGAGAAAGCCGAAAACGGACTGTCATGATAGAGCATGAGACTGGTCAACCACTCGATGACCTATCGGAATGTTAGAATTCCTCCGCCTTAACGAAGGGCCATTTTCTGGCCAGGCATGTACGCACCCCGCGATCGGGAGAGTGCAAAGCCACCAGGGGCTATCTAGTAGCCCCACTGTCAAACTCCTATGTCTAAGTGAAAGTGTTAAAGCATTATAGTCCGGTTGCCTTGCTCGCTACGCTATCACCTCCTTAATAGGACTAAGACGTTGGGTTAAGTGTGAACACACGTTTTTTGTTAGCACCTCTGCATTATATGCGTGGGGGTTGAAGCCGACGGCTGCAATCTTTCAGGTTATACACTTGTATACATAAACGGCCGCCTAGGAGGCATCATACTACTTTCAGGCAAAAGTATAAACATAGCCTTATAAAAACTTCATAAAAGCATTATGTTTACAATGAGAATACATATCACTCAAACATAATATTCTTCGAGCACAGGCCTCTATCAAACAAGCACCCTCAAGAACTTCTTCGAAGTAGTGCTCGACAGCCACTTAGCCTATGGCCGAACCCTACGCCGCAACAGTGGTAGTGTCCATCTCCGCCCAGTATGCTTTAACACGGGCAAGGGCCATCCACGAGCCTTCTATGCACGCCGACCTCTTCATCGCATCAATGGGCGGCATCGCACCAAGGAACTGCTGCACTAAGCTGAAATAGCTGTTCGGCTTTGGCTTTTCCGGCCATAGCTGATCCAGAATAGACCTCATGGCGAGTCCGGACAACCTATTCAGTTCGGCCCATTCGGCTAGCTGGTCAGTCAATGAAAGCGGACACTCTGGAACGTGGAATTGCGACCAGAACAGCTTGTCCACTTCACGATCTGTCTGACCTTGGAAGTACTCGGCCGCATCAGCATCGCTCGCCGCCAAATCCATATACGCATCTGCCGAACTCCACAGCCGATCCAGAGGGGCATACGTGGATCTCCGAACTTCCTCCGTAACATGAAGGGTTTCCCAGCCGCAATATCCCCGGCTTCCCGCAGCTCCTCCTTCTTCGCTCTCATAGCAGAACGGGTGTCTTTGTCCGCCGCCGTGGCCTTCTCAAGGTCCGTTGCCTTCGCTCGGTTTTCTTTTTCAAGGACCCGGCAACGGTCGGCAGTGTCTTTTAATTCTACGCCATCTTGGCCATCTTCTCTTGGCTCTCGCAATGTGCGGCCTTCTCGGCTTTCAACTCTTCGGCCGCCTTCAAAGCAGCCGCATTACTAATCCTCGCTTGTTCCTTGGCTCGGGCAAGTTCTGCCCGCAAGGTTTCCACGGTGGCAGCTCCATCTGCAGTCACAACATATTAAAGATACTGGCATCATGCTGCTCTTACTATGTGGCGTTCACCAGATAATAACACTTACCCTGTGCCTCGTCAAGCCTCTTGTTAACAAGCTCGATGTCGGCGTCTGCCGCATCCAGTTGCCGTTTTAATTTGGCAAACTCACTAGTCCGGCTAGCCACCGGAGCTTCCACCACCTGCACATAGGGGCAGTCTGGTTATTGCCTGGGAATATGATCCTCTGTTCGCCGCCGTTCTCGACGACAACCAGAGTCTCAGGGGCTACTATCTACACAGGGCACACCTAACATGTGCAGTACTATCACATATTATCTCACGTACCTCAAAGCCTGTCAGTAGACTCATAAAAGCTTCATGTAATCCGCTTTCGGCGGACGAGATTCTCTCCATCACCGTACTCATCAGCATACGGTGTTCTTCTGAGATGGCCGTCGCCCACCAACTCCCTCAGAACGTCCGACCGCACACCATACGGTGCCGGACTCTTTTGTCTGCTCTCTTCGGGAGCCAGACGCTGGGGACTTCGGGGGTCTATGGGATTATCTTCTGGCCTCACTGGATCCGGAGAGGCCCTCCGTGACGACACTTCGGGGTTCGCCGCTCCTTGAGCGGAGGAATCCGGGGGGAGGCATTCGCTCTCCATCATCTCTGGAAGAAGATCCCCTGAAGACGAGCTCAGCTGAGAGGGGCTAAGGCCCGAACTTGCAAGATATATGGTGGTTATTCTCTCAGAAAAAATATAGCATACCTTTACTATTAAAATATTTTGGATCACTTATGACTCCTTGGAGGGCTGATCCCCCCGCGGACTTTGTGCGGCAAAAGCACCCCCCGAAGGTAGGACCCCCTGTGGGAGACTTCTTCTCCCGTTTGGAGGCTTCGGCTTTCGGACCCTCGGAAGCAGTCCTTTTCCTCCCCTGGCTATCCTCCTTTGTGGAGACGCTCATTCCCTTGGTGGGAACGAGCAGCGATGGGGGCCTGCGTCTGCCCATATTACCCCCCCGTATCTTCCTTCGAGGGCTCCGGGCAAGGTGCGACCTCGAGCATCTTTTCCAATACCGGATTTTCCAAACCCCCAGGGAGGGGGGCCGAACACTGAATCATCTTTGCCTTTGTTAGCCAGTCCTGGTCAAAAAGTGAACTCTCAGAAATAACTTCGTAACGAATAAAAGATAGTGTGTTCGGACAGAGGATTTCTTACTTGTTCGGTGGCGCGGTTACTGCTCAGGCCCACATCCTCGGTAATATCGGGACACTCTACTTGAGGTCCGAAGAATGACTTGTACATCTCCTCGTGCGTCAGGCCGAGGAAACTTTGAATGGCACGCGGTCCCTCTGGGTTGAACTCCAACAAGCGAAGGGGCCGGTGTTTGCAAGGCTAGACTTGACGAACCAGCATAACTTGCATTACCGCAACCAAATTAAAATCTCCCTCGAAGAGATCTGAATTCCTCTGCCTTAACGAAGGGCCATTTCCCGGCCAGGCATGTACGCATCCTGAATTCGGGAGAATGCGGAGCCAACATGGGCTATATAGTAGCCCCACCGTCAAACTCCTATGGCTAAGTGAAAGTGTTAAAGCATTATAGTCCAGTTGCCTCGTTCGCTGCGCTATCACCTCCTTAATAGGACCAAGACGTTGGGTTAAGTGTGAACACGCGTCTTCTGCGAACACCTCCGCATTATATGCGTGGGGGCTGAAGCCGACGACTGCAATCTTTCAGGTTATACACATGTATACATAAACGGCCGCACAGGAGGCATCATATTACTTTCAGGCAAAAGTATAAACACAACCTTAATAAATTTCATAAAAACATTGTGTTTACAATGGGAATACATGTCACTCAAACATTATATTCTTCGAGCACTGGGCCTCTATCAAACGAGCACCCTCGAGAACCTCTTTGAAATAGTGCTTGGCAGCCACTCGGCCTATGGCCGAACCCTGCGCCGCAACAGTGGTAGCATCCATCTCTGCCCAGTATGCTTTAACACGGGCAAGGGCCATCCACGAGCCTTCTATGCACGCCGACCTCTTCATCGCATTGATGCGCGGCATCGCACCAAGGAACAGCTGCACTAAGCTGAAATAGCTGTTCGGCTTCGGCTTTCCGGCCACAGCTGATCACGACAGACCTCATGGCAAGTCTGGACAACCTTATTGAATTTGGCCCATTCGCTAGCTGAATCAGTTAATGGAAGCGGACGCTCTGGAATGTTAAATTGCGACCAAGAACAGCTTGTCCACTTCACGATCTGTTTGATCTTGGAAGTATTGGCCGCATCGACAGCGCTCGCCCGCCAAGTCATATATGCGTGTGCCGAACAACACAGCGATATCCAGAGGGCATACCAGTGGATCTTCGAAACTTCCCTCCGTAGCATGAAGGGCTTCCCAGCCACAAATATCCCCGGCTTCACCAGCTCCTCCTTCTTTGCTCTCATAGCAGACCGGGTGTCTTTGTTCGTCATCGTGGCCTTTTCAAGGTCCGTCGCCTTCACTCGGTTTTCTTCTTCAAGGAACTAGCAACGGTCGGCAGTGTCTTTTAACTTTACATCCATCTTTGCCATTTTCTCTTTGCTCTCGCAATGCGCGGCCTTCTCGGCCCTCAACTCTTCGGCTGCCTTCAAAGCAGCCGCACTACTACTCCTCGCTTGTTCTTTGGCTTGGGAAAGTTCCGCCCGAAGGGTCTCCATGGTGGCAGCTCCATCTGCAGTCACAACATATTAAAGATACTGGCATCATACTGCTCTTACTATGTTACATTCACCAGAAAGCATTACTTACCCTGTGCCTCCTCAAGCCGCTTGTTAACAAGCTCTATGTCGGCATCTGCCGCATCCAGTTGCCACTTTAGTTCGGCAAACTCATTAGTCCGGCTAGCCACCGGGGCTTCCACCACCTGCACATAAAGGCAGTTGGGTTACTACCTGGGACTACGATCCTCTATTCGCCGCCGTTCTTGACGACAACCAGAGTCTCAGGGGCTACTATCTACATAGGGCACACCTAAAAATGTGCGGTACTATCAAAAAGTATCACGTACCTCAAAGCCTGTCAGTAGACTCATAAAGGCTTCATGCAATCCGCTTTCGGCGGACGAAATTATTTCCATCACCGTACCCATTAACGTACGGTGTTCTTCTGAGATGGCCGCTCGCTCCAACAGCTCCATCAGTACGTTCGACTACATACCAGACGGTGCCAGACTCTTTTGTTTGCTCTCTTCAAGAGCCGGACGCTGAGGATTTCGGGTGACTATAGGATTATCTTCTGGCCTCACCGGATCCGGAGAGGCCCTCCGTGACGACACTTCAAGGTCGCCCGCTTCTTATGCGGGGGAGTCCGGGGAGGCGTTTCTCTCTCCATCATCTCTGGAAGAAGAGCCCCCGAAGACGAGCTCTGCTGAGAGGGGCTATGATCCGAACTGCAAGATAAATGCCTCGGTTATTTTTCTCAGAAGCAAGGTAGTATATCTTCACTATTAAAGTGCTTTTTGATTAGTTACAGCTCGTTAGAGGGCAGATCCCCGCGCGGACTTTGTGCGGCAAGAGTACCCTCCGAGGCAGGACCCTCTAGTGGAGACTTCTTCTCCCGTTTGGAAACCTTGGTTTCCGGATCTTCAGGGGTAGTCCTCTTCCTTCCCCGGGGTGAGAGAATGCCAGATTCCTCCCTTTGGTTATGCTCCCTCACGGAGGCGCCCGTTCCCTCGGTCGGAATGGGTAGCGGTGGAGGCCCGCTTTCGCCCCCTTTATTCCCCATTTATCTTCCTGTGAGGGCTCCAGGCAAGGTGCTAGTTCGAGCATCTTTTCCAGCACCGGATTCTCCAAGCCTTCCGGAAGGGGGGCCGAACACCGTATCATCTTCGCCTTTCTTATCCAGTCCTGGTCAAAGAGTGATTTCTCAGAATGACGTCGTGATAAATAAAAGATGGTGTGTTCGGCTAGAGGATAACTTACTTGGTCGGCGGTGTGGTTGCTGCTCAGGCCCACGTCCTCGGTAGTGTCCAGACACTCTATCTGGGGTCCGAAGAATGATTTATGCATCTCCTCGTGCGTCAGGCCGAGGAAATTCTAAACAGCACGCGGTCCTTCTGGGTTGAACTCCCACATGCGAAGGGGTCGGCGTTTGCATGGCTGGATTTGTCGAACCAGCATGACTTGCATTACCATAATCAAACTAAAATCTCCTTCGAAGAGATCTCAAATGCGGCTCTGTAGTACAGGCACGTCCTTGGCTAGACCCCAGCTCAGCCCTCTGCTAATCCATGACAATAGTTGTGGTGGAGGGCCTGAGCGGAAAGCAGGGGCAGCCGCCCACTTGGCACTTCTGGGAGCTGTGATGTAAAACCACTCCCGTTGCCATAATCCGGACACCTCTCGAATGGAACCCTTTGGCCATGGAGCTCCAGCGATCTTGCTTATTAATGCACCTCCGCACACTACATGCTGCCCCTCGACCATCTTCGTTTTCACATCAAAGGTCTTGAGACACGGGCCGAAGTGAGGGGTAATTCGGAGGAAGGCCTCACATACGACAACAAATGCTGAGATATGGAGAAAGGAGTCGAGGGCTAGATCGTGGAAATCTAGCCCGTAATAAAACATCAACCCCCTAACGAAGGGATCCAGAGTGAGGCCTAGACCTCGGAGGAAGTGGGAGACGAACACGACGTCTTCGTTGGGTTCAGGAGTAGGGACGACCTGCCCTCGGGCAGGCAGTCGATGCGAAACCTCGACGGTCAGGTATCTGGCCTCCCTCAACTTCTTGATATCATCTTCCGTAACAGAGGAGGGCATCCACCGGCCTAGAAGTCCAGATCCGGACATGATTGAAGGTCCAGAGCACCTGACCTAGGCTTTGGGTGTTAGAACTCGAGGCGAGGGAAGGATTCGATTGAGCACGGGAGGAAAAAAAGTAAAAGCCTTGTCCCTTTATAAAGAGAGGGAATATCAAGCGTCCTCTCCGTAGCCGTTTGGGACATGCCTATAATCTAGGAGTCCTAGACACGGTTGGGTTACCCATGACCGTATTGATGAGAATCCCGTAATTAGGGGAACACGATCTCTACTTTGACAAGACGTGTCAAAAAACTGCCTCACGTTATGTGCGGGGCTAGTTAAAGGAAACAGTTCGAATAATTATCGGGCCATGGCACAATGTCGTGTTGCCAAAACATATCAGCAGATTAGATTTGTGGAAATATTATTCTCTCTACGGTGGTATGTGGAACTTATTTTGCAGGGCCGGACACTATCCTTGTATTCAATTTGTTCTGTGGTGTATTCGGAGGAGGAACCCGCCTTGCAATGCCAAAGACAATACTGCGCGCCAGACTCATCGTCACTGAAGCCTGGTTCAGGGGCTACTGTGGGAGTCCTGGATTAGGGGGTCTCCGGACAGCCGGACTATATCCTTTGGCCGGACTGTTAGACTATGAAGATACAAGATTGAAGACTTCGTCTCGTGTCCGGATGGGACTCTACTTGGCGTGGAAGGCAAGCTAGGCAATACGGATATGTATATCTCCTCCTTTGTAACCGACCTTGTGTAACCCTAGCTCTTTCCGGTGTCTATATAAACTGGAGGGTTTTAGTCCGTAGGACAACAGACAATCATACCATAGGCTAGCTTCTAGGGTTTAGCCTCTCTGATCTCGTGGTAGACCTACTCTTGTAGTACACATATCATCAATATTAATCAAGCAGGACGTAGGGTTTTACCTCCATCAAGAGGGCTCGAACCTGGGTAAAACTTCATGTCCCCTGCCTCCTGTTACCATCCGCCTAGACGCACAGTTCGGGACCCCTACCCGAGATCCTCCGGTTTTGACACCGACAATTACCGCATAGATAGTAGCCCATGATGCTCTGTTCGGCGTTCGCGAAGAAAAGCCGAATAGAGGATCAAATGATGACTCAGGAGTCTAATTAGATTTTGTCTATGTGTATGTGTAGGCTTCACTGCTGGCCGCTACCGCACATACTGTGGAGGTCTCTGCGCTGAAGCAGGACCTGAAGCGGTCCGAGGACGAGCTCGGCCTTACCAAGAGGCAGCACGAAGAGAGCAAAGGTAAGAAATACCCCTGTCTATATAGTTAAAAAGAAGTTCGGGTGTAAAGTAATAGGATCATCATGGATTTGTCAGGGGCCACGACTGAGGTGGCGACCCTGAGGAAGGCGTTGTCCGAGGCCGAAGACAAAGCGGCCAAAGAACGCATTGAACGGGAGAAACAAGAAGCCCGAGTAGGCGAGGTGCAGCAAGAGCTCGAGGCTCTCGCCAAAAAGCACGAGTCCTTGGAGCTTGACTCTAAGACACGAGAGTCCGAGCTCGCGCAGGCGCTTGAAAGCATCCGGAGCGCCAAGGCCGAAGCCCACAAGGCCCTCCAGGAGATTGACGTGGTGAAGAAGATAGCAGCGGGTAAGGCATTCATTATGCAAAGCAAGCATGTGAAGGAGACTTTCCTTTTTCTTACCCGAGTTCGGAGCTCTCCAGGAGCATTTGCAGATCTTCCCCGCAGTGTACTAGATGCCGTGGAGTTTTATCGGGCTGAGGAGGGGAGCTCAACGGAGAAGTTGTTCTGGTCTCAGTATACTGGGACCGAACACCCCGTGCCCTTGAGCGACCAGCTAAAGCAGTTGGTCAAACTTCACAAGGCTGCCGAATAGGCCATGAGGGGCCTTATAATCCGGATGTGGCCTGGCGAGCCCCTGTCCGGTAGCCACTTCGGTCTGGTGAGGCGGCTTGTGGAAGCCTGCCCACGGCTTGAAGTCATCAAGCGGTCCGTCTGCATCGAGGGTGCAAGCAGGGCTTTTGCCCGGGCGAAGGTGCACTGGGCGAAGCTGGACACCGTGAAGCTAGTGAAGGAGGGGCCGCCGGAGGGCAAGGTGCATCGCTGCCCCGAGAATTACTATGAGAGTGTCCTGAAGGGTTCCCGCTTAGTGGCAGATGAGTGTGCCAAGGATGTAATTTTTGAATAAACATGCCCATGTGATCCTGTAATATGAAACGAGTTCGTTTGCGCCATGCGACGCTTTCTTAATTTAAAATATTACCTTCTGTGCGGCCGTTTATAAAATCTAAGAGTTGGCTATTCGTCAGCTTCTATCCCCATGTAACTAGTACTGGGGTGTTCGGGATAAACCTGAACACTCTTTACCCCAATTTTGGGTCCTTCAAGGGAGGTGTTCAGCGCAACGAACCAGGCAATCGGACTATAATGCTTTATCACTCTCACTTAGCCATAGAAGTCTATGATTTTAATTTTTTGGCAAAGCCCCTGGTATTCGGAGGGCCGAATTTGGGGCGCTATACACGCCTAAGCCGGACAAGGCCGACTCCTCGCCCGAAGCGGAAAAAGTATTTAAGGACTTGAGACCTCTCGAACAGCGACCAGTCTCTCGCCTTATCATGACAATCAGTTTTTGGCTTTCTCTACTGAGGTGCTCGTCCAGAAGAACCGGGACACAATCGCAGTAGTTCTCCCACCGCTACCTTAGCCGATATAGCGGAACATAAGGTACCAAAGCATGGGAGCCGGGCGACCCAACATTTGACCAAAGACATGATTAGGATCTGATGCATATAATGCTATAAGTTCAGGGTGCCACACTGTCGAAAGTGTTCGAACTTCTTGCGTCGTATTATGGGGTAAACGAGGACCCCTGGAGAACTGACCGTACCCGCACGTGCAGGTGCAGATTGTCGTAAATGGACATATAAGAGAAAGAAAAAAACATAAATAATGCAATGACAGATTAATGATATGCATTGTTATTTAAATGATACGTCGAAGCGTACTTGGTACAAGTAGTGCAATAAAGCATAAAGTAGGACAATTCGAAATGTCCTATCCCAGGGCAAGCTACGCATAAATAGTGAAAATCGGGTATATCAATTATTACTAGAGACCACCTGGCGGTTCATGTGTTCATCTTAGCTTCTTGCCGCCTTGGTTGTTGCTTCCGGAATGTGTCCGGCAATCGTACTGCCGGAAAGGGCTTCCAGAGAGTTAGGCCCTGAAAGAGACAAGGAATGTCAAAGGTATACAGCCCCTAGTGTGGTTAAGCCACAATGCGGGGCGTGTCCTGATCGTGCCCCCGCCTATGTCCATGGTATTTTCAATGCGTAGTTATGTACGCGTGGCACGGATTTCGTCGCTTCACTGGGACTGGGACGGGGGCTGAATTGCTAGGAGAGCTCTGATCGTGCCAGGCGATCCTGTTGCAGCTTGTTCCGGACTCGCTTGAAGGTCTCCGGGGGCCGTGACGCCGAATGAGTGGTCTGCCTAAACAGGCTGCTTTGTTCTTCTGCTGCAAGGGCCGCAGTGTGCTCTTCCGTACGGAGTGAGCGTTCTGTGTTTCCATTTACTGTTATGACCTCGCGAGGTCCTAGCATCTTGAGCTTGAGGTATGCGTAATGCGGCACTGCATTGAATTTTGCAAATGTTGTCCGTCCGAGCAGTGCATGATAGCCACTGCGAAACGGGACGATGTCGAAGATTAACTCTTCGCTTCGGAAGTTATCCGGTGATCTGAAGACCATTTCCATTGTGATTGAGCCTGTGTAATGGGCCTCTACACCTGGGATGACGCATTTAAAGGTGGTTTTGCTGGGTTTGATCCTCGAGGGATCGATACCCATTTTTCGCATTATCCTGATAAAGCAGACCATGGTGAGGTGAAATCCATCAATGATGGGGTCTAGGACCAGTGCGGAGGATCCGCCATGACGGATGCTAGTGGGGTGGTCCCTGCGATCGAAGGTGATCGAACAAGCAGACCATGGGTTGAACTTTGGGGCGACGGGCTCCATCGCATCGACGTTCCTTAGTGCACGCTTCCGCTCCCTCTTGGGAATGTGGGTTGCGTATATCATGTTCACCATCTTCACTTGTGGGGGAAACCCCTTCTGTCCTCCTGTGTTCGGCGGACGGGGCTCCTCCTCGTCATCACTATGCGGCCCCTTGTCCTTGTTCTCGGAATTTAAGTTGCCGGCCTACTTGAACACCCAGCATTCTCTATTGGTGTGATTGGCTGGCTTGTCGGGGGTGCCGTGGATTTGACACGAGCGATCCAGTATGCGATCTAGACTGGACGGAGCCGGAGTATTTCTTTTAAATGGCTTTTTCCGCTGACTGGATCTAGAGCCTCTGAATCCGGCATTGACTGTCGTATCTTCGGTGTTATCGCCGTTATTGCGGCGCTTTGGTCTATTACTATGCTGCCTACCGTTAACATCTTTGGTATCCGAGGTATCCGGATTCCTCGATGTGTTGTTGTTGCGAGCCAGCCAGCTGTCCTCGCCCGCGCAAAAGCGGTTCATGAGTGTCGTGAGGGCTGCCATAGATTTCGGCTTCTCCTGGCCGAGGTGGCGGGCGAGCCACTCGTCGCGGATGTTATGCTTGAATGCCACTAGGGCCTCTGCATCCGGACAGTCTACAATTTGATTTTTCTTAGTCAGGAACCGTGTCCAGAATAGTCTGGCTGATTCCCCTGGCTGCTGGGTTATGTGGCTCAAGTTACCAGCATCTGGTGGCCGCACATAAGTGCCCTGGAAGTTTTCAAGAAATGCGTCTTCCAGATCCTCCCAACTGCCGACGGAATCTGCTGGCAAGCTATTCAGCCAATGCCGAGCTGGTCCTTTGAGTTTTAGTGGGAGGTAGTTGATAGCATGTAGATCATCACCGCGAGCCATGTGGATGTGAAGGAGGAAATCCTCAATCCATACAGCGGGATATGTTGTGCCATCATATGATTAGATATTTACGGGGTTGAAACCCTCCGGGAATTCATGATTCATAACTTCATCAGTGAAGCATAGGGGGTGTGCGGCACCTCTGTGCCGGGCTATATCCCGATGTAGTTCATATGAGTCTTGTCTGCTGTATTCGGCCCGGCCGGATTTACTCTTGGTGTATCCGACGCGATGGTCATCGTCCCGTGTGGGCGCACGTGCCTGTGTCCCGTATATTGACCTTGCGATTTTTGCCTTACTGTCCAAGATGTCTCGCAAGTCCTCTGTGTTGCCCCGGGCCTTAGTATTTTTGACTGAGTGGCTACAGGGTGCGGTCTGAACTTTAGGCTGAAACGCCTCGCTGGCTTGGCCGCGTACTGGCCGGTCAGCCACATCGTACACTGGTGAATGAGGTTTCAATGCTTCCTCCTCGAGGTGAGGTAGCGACCTGCGTTTTGGGTAACTCTTGGCGGGCGCTCGAGTACATGCTCCTCGGCCGCAAGGACTTCGGTCCACCTGTGTGCTAGCAAGTCTTGATCAGCTTGAAGTTGTTGCTGTTTTTTCTTTAGGCTATTTGCCGTGGCCATAAGCCGGCGCTTGAAGTGCTCTTGCTTGACGGGGTCCTCAGGCACGATAAACTCGTCGTTGCCGAGGCTCGCCTCGTCTTCAGAGAGAGGCATGTGATTGTCTTCCTCCGGTTCTCCATCTGTTGCCTGATCTGGAGGGCTAGCTTGTTCGTCCTCTAGCTCTACAGCGTGCTGGAGGGGATTGTTGTTGTCTTCGGTGCTATTCGGAGTGTTATTATCTCCTGTGCCAGCATCACTGCTCTTGCTGTGGCAGGACTTGGAGCGGCGCCGCTGACGTCGGCGCTTGGGTTGCTTCTTGGAGGGGTCATCCTCCGCTGTCTCGTCACCATTGCCTTCTTTGGGGGTGTCCACCATGTATATATCATATGATGAGGTGGCGGTCCAGCACCCTGACGGCGGTGGTTCCTGTTCGTCTCCGGCTTCGTCGTCCATACCGTCGAAGTCTTCGGAGTCGAAGTCGAGCATGTCGATTAAGTCATCGACAGTGGCTACTAAGCGGGTGGTGGGTGGGCAGCGAATTTCTTCGTCGTCCGCATCCCATTCTAGCCGGACATAGTTCGGCCAAGGTTCTCCCGACAGGGAGAGAGACCTTAATGAGTTTAGCACATCTCCGAAAGGTGAGTGCTGAAAGATATCCGCGGAGGTGAACTCCATGATCGGCGCCCAGTCGGACTCGACGGGCACGGATGTAAGCGGCTCGGAGTCCGTGGTCGGAGATGAATCCAGTGGTTCGGCGACACGGCTCTTGTAAGGGGTGAAGTCAGTATCCGGCTCTATCGCCACTGAGAGTGCGGCCTCCATGGCAGGGTCCATCCCTCCACTCTCGGATGGCGCGACTTGCTCCAGATTGATGGCCGGAGTAGTTGCGGATGCGATCTCCTGAACATTGTCCGATGGCAGAGTTACATCATGCTCGTCGCGACTGTGCGGCGTGTCCGACATGGGCTCGAATCCATCGAAGATCAAGTCTCCGTGGATGTCGGTCGTGTAGTTCAAGTTTCCAAATCTGACCTGATGGCCAGGGGCGTAGCTCTCGATCTGCTCTAGATGGCCAAGCGAATTGGCCGGCAGTGCGAAGCTGCCGAATACGAAGATCTGTCCGGGGAGGAAAGCCTCACCCTAGACCGCATCGCTAGCGATGATCGAAGGAGCCATCAGGCCTTATGGTGACGACACAGTGGAACTCTCAATGAAAGCACCAATGTCGGTGTCAAAATCGGCAGATCTCGGGTAGGGGCTCACGAACTGTGCGTCTAAGGCGGATGGTAAGAGGAGGCAGGGGACACGATGTTTACCCAGGTTCGGGCCCTCTTGATGGAGGTAATACCCTACGTCCTACTTGATTGTTCTTGATGATATGAGTATTACAAGAGTTGATCTACCACGAGATCAAAGAGGATAAACCCTAGAAGCTAGCCTATGGTATGATTGTATGTTGTTCTATGGACTAAAACCCTCCGGTTTATATAGACACCGGAGGGGGCTAGGGTTACACAAGGTCGGTTACAAAGGAGGAGATATACATATCCGTTTTGCCTAGCTTGCCTTCCACGCCAAGTAGAGTCCCATCCGGACACGGGACGAAGTCTTCAATATTGTATCTTCATAGTCCAACCATTTACGATGAGCTCTTTGTCACCTCCATAAACGAGAAACATATCCTTAGTCCTTTTCAGGTATTTCGGGATGTTCTTGACTGCTGTCCAGTGATCCACTCCTGGATTACTTTGGTACCTCCCTACTAAACTAATAGCAAGGCACACATCAGGTCTGGTACACAACATTGCATACATGATAGAACCTATGGCTGAGGCATAGGGAATGACTTTAATTTTCTCTCTATCTTCTGCAGTAGTCGGGCATTGAGTCTGACTCAACTTCACACCTTGTAACACAGGCAAGAACCCTTTCTTTGACTGATCCATTTTGAACTTCTTTAAAACTTTATCAAGGTATGTGCTTTGTGAAAGTCCAATTAAGCATCTTGATCTATCTCTATAGATCTTGATGCCAAATATATAAGCAGCTTCCCCGAGGTATTTCACTGAAAAATTCTTATTCGAGTATCCTTTTATGCTATTCATAAATTCAGTATCATTTCCGATCAACAATATGTCATCCACATATAATATCAGAAATGTTACAGAGCTCCCACTCACTTTCTTGTAAATACAATCTTCTCCAAAAGTCTGTATAAAACCATATGCTTTGATCACACTATCAAAGCGTATATTCCAACTCTGAGAAGCTTGCACCAGTCCATAAATGGATCACTGGAGCTTGCACACTTTGTTAGCACCTTTAGGATCGACAAAACCTTCTGGATGCATCATATACAACTCTTCTTTAAGATATCCATTAAGGAATGTAGTTTTGACATCCATTTGCCAAATTTCATAATCATAAAATGCGGCAATTGCTAACATGATTCGGATGGACTTAAGCATCGCCACGGGTGAGAAGGTCTCATTGTAGTCAACTCCTTGAACTTGTCGAAAACCTTTTGCAACAAGTCAAGCTTTGTAGATAGTAATATTACCGTCAGCGTCAGTCTTCTTATTGAAGATCCATTTATTCTCTATTGCTTGCTGATCATCAGGCAAGTCAACCAAAGTCCATACTTTGTTCTCATACATGGATCCCATCTCAGATTTCATGGCCTCAAGCCATTTTGTGGAATCTCGGCTCATCATCGCTTCCTCATAGTTCGTAGGTTCGTCATTATCAAGTAATATGACCTCCAGAACAGGATTACTGTACCACGCTGGTGCGGATCTTACTCTGATGCACCTACGATGTTCGGTAGTAACTTGATTAGAAGTTTCTTGATCATCATCATTAGCTTCCTCACTAATTGGTGTAGAAATCACTATGATGAACTACTTTCCAATAAGAGAGAAGGTACAATTACCTCATCAAGTTCTACTTTCCTCCCACTCACGACTTTCGAGAGAAACTCCTTCTCAAGAAAGGATCCATTCTTAGCAACGAATATCATGCCTTCGGATCTATGATAGAAGGTGTACCCAACAGTCTCCTTTGGGTATCCTATGAAGACACATTTCTCCAATTTGGGTTCGAGCTTATCAGGTTGATGCTTTTTTCACATAAGCATCGCAACCCCAAACTTTAAGAAACAACAACTTGGGTTTCTTGCCAAACCACAGTTCATATGGTGTCGTCTCAATGGATTTCGATGGTGCCCTATTTAACGTGAATGCAGCCATATCTAAAGCATAACCCCAAAACGATAGCGGTAAATCAGTAAGAGACATCATAGATCGCACCATATCTAATAAAGTGCAGTTACGACGTTCGGACACACCATTATGCTATGGTGTACTAGGTGTTGTGAGTTGCGAAACTATTCTGCATTGTTTCAAATGAAGACCAAACTAATAACTCAAATATTCACCTCCACAATCAGATCGTAGAAACATAATTTTCTTGTTACGATGATTTTCCACTTCACTCTGAAATTCTTTGAACTTTTCAAATCTTTCAGACTTATGTGTCATCAAGTAGATATACCCATATCTGCTCAAATCATCTGTGAAGGTGAGAAAATAACGATACCCACCACGAGCATCAACACTCATCGGACGACATAAATCAGTATGTATTATTTCCAATAAGTCTATTGCTCGCTCCATTGTTCCGGAGAACGGAGTCTTAGTCATCTTGCCCATGAGGTATGGTTCGCAAGCATCAAGTGATTGATAATCAAGTGATTCCAAAAGCCCATCAGCATGGAGTTTCTTCATGCGCTTTACACTAATATGACCTAAATGGCAGTGCCACAAATAAGTTGGATTATCATTATTAAAATTATATCTTTTGGCTTCAATACTATGAATATGTGTATCACTACTATCGTGATTCAATAAAAATAGACCACTCATTAAGGGTGCATGACCATAAAAGATATTACTCATATAAATAGAACAACCATTATTCTATGATTTAAATGAATAACCGTCTCGCATCAAACAAGATCTAGATATATTGTTCATGCTTAATGCTGGCACCAAATAACAATTATTCAGGTCTAAAACTAATCCCGATGGTAGATGTAAAGGTAGTGTGCCGACCGCGATCACATCGACTTTGGAACCATTTCCCACGTGCATCGTCACCTCGTCCTTAGCCAATCTTCGCTTAATCCGTAGCCCCTGTTTCGAGTTGCAAATATGAGCAACAGAACTAGTATCAAATACCCAAGCGCTACTGTGAGCATTAGTAAGCTACACATCAATAATATGTATGTCAAATATACCTTTAACTTTGCCATCCTTATTATCCGCAAAATACTTGGGGTAGTTCCGCTTCCATTGACCAGTCCCTTTGCAGTAGAAGCACTCAGTCTCAGGCTTAGGTCCAGACTTGGGCTTCTTCACTTGAGCAGCAACTTGCTTGCCGTTCTTCTTGAAGTTCCCCTTCTTCCCTTTTCCCTTCTTCTTGAAACTAGTGGTCTTGTTGACCATCAACACTTGATGCTCCTTCTTGATTTCTACCTCCGCAGCCTTTAGCATTGCGAAGAGCTCGGGAATTGTCTTATCCATCCCTTGCATATTATAGTTCATCACAAAGCTTTTGTAGCTTGGTGGTAGTGATTGAAGAACTCTGTCAATGACACTATCATCAGGAAGCTTAACTCCCAGTTGAGTAAAGTGGTTGTGGTACCAAGACATTCCAAGTATATGTTCACTGACAGAACTATTCGCCTCCATCTTGCAGCTATAGAACTTATTGGAGACTTCATATCTCTCAATTCGGGCATTTCCTTGAAATATTAACTTCAACTCCTGGAACATCTCATATGCTCCATGACGTTCAAAACGTCGTTGAAGTCCCAATTCTAAGCCGTAAAGCATGGCAGACTGAACTATCGAGTAGTCATCAACTTTGCTTTGCCAGACGTTCATAACATCTAGTGTTGCTCCTGCAGCGGGCTTTGCACCTAGTGGTGCTTCCATGACGTAATTATTTTGTGCAGCAATGAGGATAATCCTCAAGTTATGGACCCGGTCCGTTTAGTTGCTACCATCATCTTTCAACTTAGCTTTCTGTAGGAACGCATTAAAATTCAAAGGAATAGTAGCACGGGCCATTTATCTACGATAACATAGACATGCAAAATACTATCAAGTACTAAGTTCATGATAAATTAAATTTCAATTAATCATATTACTTAAGAACTCCCACTTAGATAGACATCTCTGTAGTCATCTAAATGATCACGTGATCCATATCAACTAAACCATGTCCGATCATCACGTGAGATGGAGAAGTTTTCAATGGTGAACATAACTATGTTGATCATATCTACTATATGATTCACGCTCGACCTTTCGGTGTCAGTGTTCCGAGGCCATATCTGCATATGCTAGGCTTGTCAAGTTTAACCCGAGTATTCTATGTGTGGAAAACTGGCTTGCACCCATTGTATGTGAACGTAGAGCTTATCACACCCAATCATCATGTGGTGTCTTGGCACGAGAACTGTAGCAACGGTGCATACTCAGGGAGAACACTTATACCTTGTAATTGAGTGAGAGATCATCTTATAATGCTACCACCGTAGTAAGCAAAATTAGATGCATAAAGGATAAACATCACATGCAATCAAAATAAGTGATATGATATAGCCATCATCATCTTGTGCCTTTGATCTCCATCTCCAAAGCACCGTCATGATCACTATCGTCACTGGCTTGACACCTTGATCTCCATCGTAGCATCATTGTCGTCTCGCAACTATTGCTTCTACGACTATCGCTACCGCTTTATGATAAACTAAAGCAATTACATGGCGATTGCATTTCATACAATAAAGCGACAACCATATAGTTCCTGCCAGTTGTCGATAACTGTTACAAAACATGATCATCTCATACACCAATTTATATCATCACATCTTGACCATATCACATCACAACATGCCCTGCAAAAACAAGTTAGACGCCCTCTACTTTGTTGTTGCATGTTTTACGTGGCTGCTACGGACTTCTAGCAAGAACCATTCTTACCTACGCATCAAAACCACAACGATTTTTCATCAAGTGCGCTGTTTTAACCTTCAACAAGGACCGTGCGTAGTCAAACTCGATTCAAGTAAATCTAGAGAAACAGACACCCACTAGCCACCTGTGTGCGAAGCACGTCGGTAGAACCAGTCTCATGAACACGGTCATGTAATATCGGTCTGGGCTGCTTCATCCAACAATACCACCGAATCAATGTAAGACATTGCTGGTAAGCATTATGACTATTATCACCCACAAATCTTTGTGTTCAACTCATGCATATAACATCTACGCATAGACCTGGCTTTGATACCACTTTTGGGGAACGCAGTATTTCAAAAAATTTACCTAAGATCACACAAGATCTATCTAGGAGATGCATAGCAACGAGAGGGGAGACTGTGTCTACGTACCCTCGTTGACCGAAAGCGGAAGTGTTTAGTAACGCGGTTGATGTAGTCGAACGTCTTAGTGATCCAACCGATCCAAGTACCGAACGCACGGCACCTCCACGATCAGCACATGTTCAGCTCGATGACGTCCCTCGAACTCTTGATCCAGTTGAGGCCGAGGGAGATTTCCGTCAGCACGATAGCATGGTGATGGTGATGATGATGTTACCGGTGCAGGGTTTCACCTAAGCACTACAACGAGATGACTGAGGTGTGTAACTGTGGAGGGGGGCACCGCATGATGTCTACTACACAACCTTCTTCTTGTAGACGTTGTTGGGCCTCCAAGTGCAGAGGTTTGTAGGACAGTAGCAAATTTCCCTCAAGTGGATGACCTAAGGTTTATCAATCCGTAGGAGGCGTAGGATGAAGATGGTCTCTCTCAAGCAACCCTGCAACCAAATAACAAAGAGTCTCTTGTGTCTCCAACACACCCAATACAATGGTAAATTGCATAGGTGCACTAGTTCGGCGAAGAAATGGTGATACAAGTGCAATATGGACGGTAGATAAAGGTATTTGTAATCTGAAATTATAGAAATAGTAAGGAAACAAATGATAAAAGTGAGCGTAAACGATATTGCAATGCGTGGAAATAAGGCCTAGGGTTCATACTTCCGCTAGTGTAAGTTCCCTCAACAATACTAACATAATTGGATCACATAACTATCCCTCAACATGCAACAAAGAGTCACTTCAAAGTCACTAATAGAGGAGAACGGACGAAGAGATTATGTTAGGGTACGAAACCACCTCAAAGTTATTCTTTCCAATCAATCCGTTGGGCTATTCCTATAAGTGTCATAAACAACCCTACAGTTCATACTAGAATAACACCTTAAGACACAAATCTACCAAAACCCTAATGTCACCTAGATACTCCAATGTCACCTAGATACTCCAATGTCACCTCAAGTATCCGTGGGCATGATTATACGATATGCATCACACAATCTCAGATTCATCTATTCAACTAACACAAAGGACCTCAAAGAGTTCCCCAAAGTTTCTACCGGAGAATCATGACGAAAACGTGTGCCAACCCCTATGCATAGGTTCATGGGCGGAACCCGCAAGTTGATCACCAAAACATACATCAAGTGAATCACGTGGTATCCCATTGTCACCACAGATACGCATGGCAAGACATACATCAAGTGTTCTCAAATCTTTAAAGACTCAATCCGATAAGATTACTTCAAGGGGAAAACTCAATTCATTACAAGAGAGTAGAGTGGGGGAAGAAACATTATAGGATCCAAATATAATAGCAAAGCTCGCAATACATCAGGATCGTATCACCTCAAGAACATGAGAGAGAGAGAGAGATCAAACACATAGCTACTGGTACATACCCTGAGCCCCGAGGGAGAACTACTCCCTCCTCGTCATGGAGAGCACCGGGATGATGAAGATGGACATCGGAGAGGGATTGCCCCCTCCAGCAGGGTGCCGGAACGGGTCTAGATTGGCTTTCGGTGGCTACGGAGGCTTCTGGCGGCAGAACTCCCGATCTATTATGCTCCCAGATGTTTTTAGGGTATATGGAGATATATAGGCGGAAGAAGTACGTCAGGGGGGGGCACGAGAGGCTCACGAGGGTGGAGGGCGCGCCCCCTGCCTCGTGACCTCCTAGCAGATCCCCCGACGTGCACTCCAAGTCTTCTGGCCTTCTTTCCTTCCAAAAATGAGCTCCGTGAAGTTTCAGGTCAATTGGACTCCGTTTGATTTTCCTTTTCTTTGAAACCATAAAACAGGGTAAAAACAGAAACTGGCACTGGGCCCTGGGTTAATAGGTTAGTCCCAAAAATGATATAAAAGTGTATAATAAAGCCCATAAACATTTAAAATAGTAAATAATATAGCATGGAGCAATAAAAAATTATAGATACATTGGAGACGTATCAGCATCCCCAAGCTTAATTCCTGCTCGTCCTCGAGTAGGTAAATGATAAAAACAGATTTTTTGATGCGGAGTGCTACTTGGCATAATTTCAATGTGATTCTTCTTAATTGTGGTATGAATATTCAGATTCATAAGATTCAAGACAAAAGTTCACATTGACATAAAAATGATAATACTTCAATCATACTAACTATGCAATTATGTCTTCTCAAAATAACATGGCCAAAGAAAGTTCATCCCTACAAAATCATATAGTTTAGTCATGTTTCATTTTCATCACACAAGAATGCTCTCATCATGCACAAACCCGATGACAAGCCAAGAAATTGTTTCATACTTTAGTAATCTCAAACGTATAAAGTTTCACGCAATACATGAGCGCGAGCCATGGATATAGCATATGGGTGGAATAGAATATAATGAGGGGGTTATGTGGAGAAGACAAAAAGGAGAAAGTCTCACATCAACAAGGCTAATCAATGGGCTATGGAGATGCCCACCGATTGACGTTAATGCAAGGAGTAGGGATTGCCATGCAACGGATGCACTAGAGCTATGAATGTATGAAAGCTCAACGAAAGAAACTAAGTGGGTGTGCATCCAACTTGCTTGCTCACAAAGACCTAGGGAACTTGAGGAGGCCCATTGTTGGAATATACAAGCCAAGTTCTATAATGAAATATTCCCACTAGTATATGAAAGTGACAACATAAGAGACTCTCTATCATGAAGATCTTGGTGCTACTTTGAAGCACAAGTGTGGCAAAGAATAGTAGCATTGTCCCTTCTCTATTTTTCTCTCATTTTTTTATTTGGACTTTTTTATGGCCTTTCTATTCTTTTTTTGGGCCTTCTATTTTTATGGCCTTTCTCTCTCTCTCTCTCTCGTTTTATTCCTCACTTGGGACAATGCTCTAATAATTATGATCATCACACTTCTATTTATCTACAACTCAATGATTACAAATCGATACTAGAACAAAGATGACTCTATATGAATGCCTCCGGCGGTGTACCGGGATATGCAATGAACCAAGAGTGACATGTATGAAAGAATTATGAACAGTGGCTTTGCCACAAATACTATGTCAACTACATGATCATGCTAAGCAATATGACAATGATGAATGTGTCATGATAAACGGAACGGTGGAAAGTTGCATGGCAATATATCTCGGAATGGCTATGGAAATGTCATAATAGGTAGGTATGGTGGCTGTTTTGAGGAATATATAAGGAGGTTTATGTGTGACAGAGCATATCATATCACGGGGTTTGGATGCACCGGCGAAGTTTGCGCCAACTCTCAATGTGAGAAAGGGCAATGCACGGTACTGAAGAGGCTAGCAAGGATGGAAGGGTGAGAGTGCGTATAATCCATGGACTCAACATTAGTCACAAAGAACTCACATACTTATTGCAAAAATCTACAAGTCATCAAAAACCTCGGCACTACGCGCATGCTCCTAGGGGGGTAGATTGGTAGGAAAAGACCATCGCTCGTCCCTGACCGCCACTCATAAGGAGGACAATCAAATAACACCTCATGTTTCAAATTTGTTACACAACGTTTACCATACATGCATGCTATGGGACTTGCAAAATTCAACACAAGTATTCCTCAAATTCACAACTACTCAACTAGCACGACTTTGATATTATTACCTCCATATTTCAAAACAACCATCAAGCATCAAACTTCTCTTAGTATTCAATACTCTATATGAAAGTTTTTACTAATCTTAAATACCTAGCATATTAGGATTTTAAGCAAATTACCATGCTATTTAAGACTCTCAAAATAATCTAAGTGAAGCATGAGAGTTCATCTATTTATTCAAAATAAAACTACCACCATGCTCTAAAAGATATAAGTGAAGCACTAGAGCATCAATGAGTAGTTGAATAATTATGCAACTATGTGAAGACTCACTAACATTTAATAATTTCAGATCCTGGTACTTTAATCAAAAAGCAAGCAAAGCAAAAGAAAATGACATCTAAGAATAGCAAACATCATGTGAAGAAGCAAAAACATAGGATCAACCGAAACTAACCGATAGTTGTTGAAGAAGAAAGGTGGGATGCCAACCAGGGCATCCCCAAGCTTAGATGCTTGAGACTTATTGAAATATTATCTTGGGATGCCTTGGGAATCCCTAAGCTTGAGATTTTGCATCTCCTTAATACCTCTCATATCATGGTCTCCCTAAATCTCAAAAGCTTCATCCACACAAAACTCAACAAGGACTCGTGAGATAAGTTAGTATAAACCATTGCAAAAACCTTATCATACTCTAATGTAGCGAATCACTAAAATTATTATTCAACATTGCATACTAAATGCCTCTGCATATTTAATAGTCCTATCCTCAATGGAATCATTAAATAAGCAAACATATGCAAACAATGCAAACATAACAGCAATCTGCCTAAACAGGATAGTCTGTAAAGAATGCTGCAACATCCATACTTCCCTAGGTCCAAAAATTATGAAAGAAAATTCCCACTGTATTAAATTTATCATAGCTTAATATGCAAAAGGTTTCAACATTTTATCACATTCCTACTTTTCTAGGGAATTATTGCAACAGCGGTAAACTTTTTGTTTTCAAACAGCAACATGTGGACTTCTAAAATAGGCATAGTAAAGACTATCAATGCCACTTTTATTGAAATAAAAGATGCAAAACATTGTTCTAAATAACATCAAGCAAATCGTAACAAAATAAATTGATGCTCCAAGCAAAACACATATCATGTGGTGAATAAAAATATAGCTCCAAGTAAAGAACAAAATAAATTGACGCTCCAAGCAAAACACATATCATGTGGTGAATAAAAATATAGCTCCAAGTAAAGTTACCGATGAACAAAGACGAAAGAGGGGATGCCTTCCGGGGCATCCCCAAGCTTAGGATCTTGGCTCTTGAATATTACCTTGGGGTGCCTTGGGCATCCCCAACTTAGGCTCTTGACCTTCTATTCCATAGTCCATCGAATCCTTACCCAAAACTTGAAAACTTCACAACACAAAACTTAACAGAAAACTCGTAAGCTCCGTTAGTATAAGAAAATAAATCACCACTTCAAGGTACTGTAATGAACTCATTATTTATTTATATTGGTGTTAAACCTACTGTATTCCAACTTCTCTATGGTTTATAAACTATTTTACTAGCCATAGATTCATCAAAATAAGTAAACAACACATGAAAAACAGAATCTGTCAAAAACAGAACAGTCTGTAGTAATCTGGATCAAACGTATACTTTCTGGAACTCATAAAATTCTCAAATAAATTGCTGGACCTGAGGAATTTATCTATTAATCATTAAAAAAGAATTAACTAAATAGCACTCTCCAAATAAAAATGGCAGCAATTCTCGTGAGCGCTAAAGTTTCTGTTTTTACAGCATGATCAACAAGACTTTCCCAAGTCTTCCCAAAGGTTCTACTTGGCACAAACACTAATTAAAGCATAAAACCACATCTAAGAGGCTAGATGAATTATTTATTACTAAACAGGAACAAAAAGCAAGGAACAAAAATAATTGGGTTGCCTCCCAACAAGCGCTATCGTTTAACGCCCCTAGCTAGGCATGATGATTTCAACGATGCTCACATAAAAGATAAGAATTGAAATAAAGAGAGCATCATGAAGAATATGACTAGCACATTTAAGTCTAACATTTCCTATGCATAGGGATTTTGTGAGCAAACAACTTGGGAACAAATCAACTTGCATAGGAAGTAAAACAAGCATAACTTCAAATTTTAAGCACATAGAGAGGAAACTTGATATTATTGCAATTCCTACAAGCATATGTTCCTCCCTCATAATAATTTTCAGTAGCATCATGAATGAATTCAACAATATAACCAGCACCTAAAGCATTCTTTTCATGATCTACAAGCATAGAAATTTACTCTCCACAAGCAAAATTCTTCTCATAATTCGGAATAGTGGGAGTATCATAGGAAACTTGAATACTATAAATTGTTTCCTACATTAAAAGAGTAATGTTCAGAGAAGGGGTAATCATACATGACAAGTTTTATAAATATAATCACTACTTTTTATAGCATAAGTATCATCACAATAATCATCATAAGTAGGGGGCATGCTATCATCATTATAAACTTGCATATCAAAACTTGGGAGACTAAAAATATCATCTTCATTAATCATAGCTTCCCCAAGCTTGGGACAAACATTAATTGCAGCAAATATATTCTCAAATATGTCATCCTCATCAAACATAGCTTCCCCAAGCTTGGGCCTTTTCATATCATAAGCATAATCACTCTCATCATTAATAGTATAGATAGCACCGATAGTATAGCAATTATTATATTCTTCCAAGCAAGTACAAAAATTTAAGATCATAAGAAGTATCATTATCTTCCACAATTATATTTTCATGAGGCACAATAGTAATAGGAGCAGCATTATTTGGGAGAGATATCTTTTTACCTCTCTTCCTTTTTCTTTTCTTCTTCTTCACCACATCATGTGTGGGTTCAATCCTCTTTTTGGAGCTCCTTATTAATGAGATTGGTTGAATAGAAGGCTCCTCCTCGTTACCTGATTCATCATAAGAAATAATAGGAGGATATTGGGAAGTCTCTTCCCTTTCATTAGTATTCTCTTCATCTTCTATTTGTTTTCTTTTTTATGTATTGGCAATATAAGGATTTTCAATACAATTCACCGCACAATACATATAAATTTCTCTAGATCAAAATCAAGAAGTTTATCAAGGGCAAATTTGGAATACCTTAGTTACGTTTCATTTCTTCATAACCCATAAGCAAACTAAGTTCATTATGATGTGCAAGGGAAATCAAGTCATCACAATTTTTGGACATGATCGATCATGAAACAATTTGCATTGATATTTAAATGACCATGTTCATTGCAAAGTTCAAATGGAAGATATTTAAATTTTCAGCACATTCATCTAGCTCTTCTTGCAACAATTTGGTTTCTAAGTACTTATGCCTCTTGCAATATCTATCTTCCCTATTTGGTGTGTACTTGCAAACCCAGTCTACTCCACAAAAATTGACATGTTTATAGGAGGCATTTTCATCATAACTAGTGCAATCATCATTAGCATCATGGATATTCAAAGAATTCGTACTAACAACATTGCAATCATGCTCATCATTCAAATATTTAGTGCCAAACATTTATAGATTTTCTTCTAGCACTTGAGCACAAATTTTCCTTTCCATCATACTCACGAAAGATATTAAAAAGGTGAAGCGTATGAGACAAACTCAATTCCATTTTTTATAGTTTTCTTTTATAAACTAAACTAGTGATAAAACAAGAAACTAAAAGACTCGATTGCAAGATCTAAAGATATACCTTCAAGCGCTAACCTCCCCGGCAACGGCGCCAGAAAAGAGCTTGATGTCTACTACACAACCTTCTTCTTGTAGACGTTGTTGGGCCTCCAAGTGCAGAGGTTTGTAGGACAGTAGCAAATTTCCCTCAAGTGGATGACCTAAGGTTTATCAATCCGTAGGAGGCGTAGGATGAAGATGGTCTCTCTCAAGCAACCCTGCAACCAAATAACAAAGAGTCTCTTGTGTCCCCAACACACCCAATACAATGGTAAATTGTATAGGTGCACTAGTTCGGCGAAGAGATGGTGATACAAGTGCAATATGGATGGTAGATAAAGGTATTTGTAATCTGAAAATATAAAAAAGCAAGGTAACTAATGGTAAAAGTGAGCGTAAACGGTATTGCATGAAACAAGGCCTAGGGTTCATACTTTCACTAGTGTAAGTCCTCTCAACAATACTAACATAATTGGATATAACTATCCCTCAACATGCAACAAAGAGTCACTCCAAAGTCACTAATAGCGGAGAACAAACGAAGAGATTATGGTAGGGTACGAAACCACCTCAAAGTTATTCTTTCCAATCAATCCGTTGGGCTATTCCTATAAGTGTCACAAACAGCCCTAGAGTTCGTACTAGAATAACACCTTAAGACACAAATCAACCAAAACCCTAATGTCACCTAGATACTCCAATGTCACCTCAAGTATCCGTGGGTATGATTATACGATATGCATCACACAATCTCAGATTCATCTATTCAACCAACACATAGAACCTCAAAGAGTGCCCCAAAGTTTCTACCGGAGAATCACGACGAAAACGTGTGCCAACCCCTATGCATAGGTTCATGGGCGGAACCCGCAAGTTGGTCACCAAAACATACATCAAGTGAATCACGTGATATCCCATTGTCACCACAGATACGCACGGCAAGACATACATCAAGTGTTCTCAAATCTTTAAAGACTCAATCCGATAAGATAACTTCAAAGGGAAACTCAATTCATTACAAGAGAGTAGAGGGGGAGAGAAACATAAGATCCAACTATAATAGCAAAGCTCGCGATACATCAAGATCGTATCATCTCAAGAACAGTGAAACATAAGATCCAACTATAATAGCAAAGCTCACGATACATCAAGGTCGTGCCAAATCAAGAACACGAGAGAGAGAGATCAAACACATAGCTACTGGTACATACCCTCAGCCCCGAGGGAGAACTACTCCCTCCTCGTCATGGAGAGCTCCGGGATGATGAAGATGGCCACCGGAGAGGGATTCCCCCTCCGGCAGGGTGCCGGAACGGGTCTAGATTGGCTTTCGGTGGCTACGGAGGCTTCTGGCGGCGGAACTCCTGATCTATTGTGCTCCCCAATCGTTTTAGGGTATATGGAGATATATAGGCGGAAGAAGTACATCAGGGGAGCCACGAGGGGCCCACGAGGGTGGAGGGCGCGCCCAGGGGGGGTGGGCGCGCCCCCTACCTCGTGGCTTCCTCGAAGCTTCCTTGACGTGGACTCCAAGTCTCCCGAGTTGCTTTCCTTCCAAAAATAAGTTCCGTGAAGTTTCAGGTCAATTGGACTCCGTTTGATTTTCCTTTTCTGCGATACTGTAAAACAAAGAAAAAACAGAAACTGGTACTGGGATCTGGGTTAATAGGTTAGTCCCAAAAATAATATAAAAGTGTATAATAAAGCCCATAAACATCCAAAACAGCAGATAATATAGCATGGAGCAATCAAAAATTATAGATGCGTTGGAGACGTATCAGGCGTCTAGCGAGGGAAATTACCACCGTAGAGGTCCTTACTTTGATGGTACAAATTTTGCTAGTTGGAAGCATAAGATGAAAATGCATATTCTTGGACATAACCCCGCCGTTTGGGCTATTGTGTGTATTGGCTTGCAAGGTGAATTCTTCGATGGGAGAGAACCAAACCGTGAAGCTACCGCGGAAGAGTTGAAGATGCTACAATACAATGCTCAAGCTTGTGATATTCTCATGGATTATGCCCCGAAGAATTCAACAAAATCAGCCGTCTTGAGAATGCAAAGGAAATTTGGGATACTTTGATTGATATGCACGAAGGTACCAAATCTGTCAAGGAATCCAAATTGGATGTGCTTCAAAGTCAGTTTGACAAATTCAAAATGAAGGATGGTGAAGGCGTCGCTGAAATGTACTCTAGGCTTGCGCTCATCACAAATGAGATTGTCGGCTTAGGAAGTGATACCGTGTGCACATTGATCCATCATCAAGAAGATCCTAAGAGCCTTGGATGGAAAATATGATACCGTGTGCACATTGATCCAAATGATGCCCAATTACAAAGATCTCAAGCCAACAGAAGTTATTGGAAGAATTGTTGCTCATGAGATGTCACTCAAGGATAAGGAAGAGCTTCACAACAAGTCAAGTGGTGCTTACAAAGCCTCGTGTGATGCTCCCACATCACCAAGTGAGAAGCAAACCTTCAATGAAGATCTGAGTCTAATGGTGAAGAACTTCAACAAGTTCTACAAGAGTAGAAGCAAGGAAAGAAGTTCCAAGTCAAGGTCCTACAATTACAAAATATCTTCTAGTCGTGAGCGTAATTGCTACAATTGTGGAAGAACCGGACACTACTCCAATGAATGTACGCCCCCCTACAAAAGAAGAGAAGATTCTCCCAAAAGAAGGAGTAGAAGAGAAGAATCACCATCAAGAGAGAGAAGGATTAGAGATGATCGTTATGAATGAAGACCCTCTCGGAGAAGCAAGGACTCGAAAAGGAAGGACAAGTCATTAAGGAGCTACACAAAAAGAAGACATGAAGCTCATATTGGTGAATGGGTATCCGGTTCCGACTCCGACAATCACCCCGAAAGAAGTTATCACTCCGACTCCGAATATACTCAAGATGAAGGTGTTGTCGGACTAGCACTTGTGACAACCAACTCCTATGACATATTTGACTCACCAAATGAAGGAATTGGGAGATGCTTCATGGCTAAGGGTCCAAAGGTAACACACCCCAAGTATGTTGATTTCAATAGTGATGAAGATGATTTGCTAGGAGATGATGATTTACTTGTTGACAACTCTAGTTATGAAAACTATGATGAGCTTGCTATTAATCATGATAATCAAGATAAAACAAATGACGATGATAAGAAGGAGATTGAGCGTCTAACTAAAGAACTAAACACTCTTAAGTTAGCTCATGAAACTACCTTGGAAGATCATCGAGAACTTTTAAAGACTCATGATAAGCTATGCTTTGAAAAGCTCAACCTTGAGCAAGAACATGAGTTTTTAAAGGCAATCAATGATGATCTTCGCAAGAAAAGTTCTTCTTATATTGCCAAGCGTTTACTCTTGTATACTTACATGCCACAAGTTAAATCTAGCAACAAGAACAAGAAAGATTCTTCATCTAGTAGTAACAACAATCATGCTAAATCCAATGTTGTTGCTTCTAGTAGCTCTCTTGATTCCACTAATGACTCTCTTAGCCAAGTTACACTTGAGCAAGAAAATAGCTTATTGAAGGGAATTATATAGAAAGGTGTTTACAAGAGCCTTGCCGGAAGTAAGCAATTTGAGGAAATTGTACGCAAGCAAGGAAGACACCGAAAGAATCAAGGTGTTGGTTTTGAACGAAAGTTCAATGCCAATGGAGTTGAGTGGGAAGAAGATAAATACCCCAAGACAAAGTTTGTTCCTCAACAAGAGAAGTATGATCCTACTTATTTCAAAGGAACACAAGATCAAGATGATCTTCCACCACAAGACCACAAGCAAAAAGGCAAGGACAAGCTTCAAGAGGAGATTGATGCATTCAAGGAAGCACCCAAGGCTTGGTCAAATGGATTCCCAAGACTACATAAAGTTCTACTTCAAGTATGACTACAACCCCAAGGATTCCCATCAAGATGGTGTGGATCCCGAAGAACAAGAATTAGAGTTCTTGAGGGTGACTCCGCCAACCTACTTCACTCTTATCATTTTGGCAAGGACAAGTGCAAACAACTTTCATATCTTGCACTAGTTCAAGGAGTCACAAACCCTCTTGTTGGTAAGACAAGGGACAAGGTAACCTAATGCTTCCATGGACATCATCTTGTGTACACATCACTCTATGTATATGGATATCCTTGTTTGTTCCTTGTGGGACTAACCCATGTAGGTACTGAAAGTGCAACTCACTCCAAAGAATTGCTCCGAATGATCTACATCAACATTGAGGATCCACATCTTCAACACCTACATGAAGTCATCATTGACAAAACCCAAGGTTAGTTGATCCCTCTTAGGGAGGATATCACATCTAGGGGGAGCTTTACTCTAATCAATTGAGTTAAAGCAACTCTAATGGTGTGAGTACAACAATGCTCTATGTAAATGTGGTAACCCCACTTGTGCTTAAATGATGAGTATGACCTATGATCAAATGTTCTCATTTGACTCCCAAGTCAATATACTCATATATAGATGACCTAGTCATCGCCAATTGCTTGATAGATGCTAGAGTGTTTGTGCATGCTTCGTCACATATTTCATTTGCCATTTTAATTGTGTGAGCATGTTGAATGCATATTTTTCTCATTCGAGGACATCCATTTGTTGCTTTCATTATTTTTTCTCTTTTGCCAAATGGATGGACAAGAATGCCTAAGAACTCCCTCTATCTATCTATGCTTTTCTCATCTCAAACTCTATTCATGCTACATCACAAAGTTTGATCAAGTCAGATTCGAACCACTCTGTGTGAGGAGCACTCGGAGTTCTCGATTCGTCATAGACTTAAACTTCCAAAACCTCTTTGTGCATTTCGATTTGACCGGTTCATCTTTTTCGGTCCTACCAAGATCACTTAGTTGATCTAGGTTTTCAATCTCGGTGCAACTGATTAGAACCTTTCGGTCACACCGAGTTGCAGTAACTGCCTGCAGTTTTGCATCTCTGTGCCACCGATTTGTTCCACTCGGTCACACCGACAGAGTCAGGTTATATATGCTGACGGGCGAAATTTTGGAAAGTTTTCCGAAACCCTTCGCCCGCGCATAACCTACTCTGCCTCTTCGGGTCTCCGGATCATCTTCTCGCCGCCAGCGACATCCTGCCGCTGGTCTCCACTGTCGTAACGAACACTCGCCGCATTAGGGTAAGTGTTCGATCCCTTGTGCTGTCTTTTTCACTCCGATTCCTAGCACAAGGACAATGCCATGTTTCTTGCCACGATTGAGATTCATTCATCCAGCTAAAACTTCCTTAGGTCTAGATTGATTCGAAAATTTTAGGGTTAGCTCTCCACAGAACTCATCTCGGACCGACCGAACTATAGAAATCGGTCTCACCGATTCGGCCTTGGCCATTGCACATGTGCTCTTCGGTCTGACTAAAACGCGCAAATCGGTGTGACCGAGTTCAAGATTCTGTGAAACCCTAACAATCTCGGTGCCACCGAACTGTGACTCGGCCCCACCGAGTTCACTAGTTTAGGTTCCAAGTGTTGCTTCGGTATCACCGAGTTTGTCAATTCGGTAGCTCCGAGATCACTTATGCAGAGAACTAAAACTAAACTTTTTGACTCAATTGTTTTGCAAAACTCATGTACTTTGTGATGCTCATCTTCTCTACCTCATCTATAATCTATTCACAGGGTCTACTGACAGTTTGCATGCACGATGTCCGACCAAGGTGATAGCCAGAACAAGTCTGAACAGCAGGTGCAGATGAGTGAGGGTTTTGATCCCTCTAGCAGCTATGATGAGGGCAGCAGGAGCACACCAAGTAACTTGCCAAAGGCAGATACCAGGACAAGGAAGAAGAAAACTTCTGATTTAGAGGATGAACATTATGTGGCTGTTGAGGATGAGGCCACTTCAAGGAAAAATGTGTTGAAGAAGGAGTATGGCACAACTGCTACAACAAAGCCAGGAATGAAAACAAAGGCTCCAGCAAGAAGAGTTCCTATGTCTTAGGCCAGAGCATCCACTGCTGAAACCTCCAAGCCAACTGAAGAGGCAGTTGGAGAAGGGAATAAAAGGAAGGAAAGGGTCAAGAAGACCACTGCCATAGTGCTTGGCAGACCATCAATAATGAGAGGTTCAGATGAAGAGGAAGAGGATGCTGCACCAGCACCCAAAGCACAAAAGCTCATGGGAGATGCAATCAGATCAGGGGCTACTCCATCTAAACCTAAAGCTGCTCCCAAGGCTACTGCTCCAGCTCAGAAGCCTAAACCCAAGAGAAGCACTAGAAACATTCCTGCTGAGGAGAAAAACAAGGCCCCAGTGCCTGAAGCTGCTGCTGAAGAAGAAGATGACTCAGTTGTGTTGAGGAAGCTGAAGCCCAAGATCCCTGACCACAATGATACACACCCTATGGCAGAAAACATGAAAATCAGGAAGGATGCAGGACTGAGGTTATGGAGACAGTCTGATCCATATGCTGTCAGGAGGAGGATTGTTGTGGACTACATATTTCACACCAAGGAACAACAAGACTTTTATGAGACAATCCTGCTTGACAAGAAGCCCATTGTGTGTGACATGAGATGGGTTGACTGGGAGTACATCAAGGAGAATGAAGATCACTATCCAGGTGTATATGACAACTTCAAGGCATGTGGAGTTGATACCTTTGTGGCCCAGAAGCTCACCAAGTGGAACGACGAGCTGATCATGCAGTTTTACTCCACTGCCCACTTCTACCCAGATGGAAAGATCATTTGGATGTCCTAAGGTACAAGGTACCAATCTTCTATTAAAGAATGGGCTCAGTTGATTAATGCCCCAGAAGAAAATGAGGATGAATTGGATATTTATGCTGAGAAGAAGAAAGACCACAACACAATGGCCAACATGTACAAAGAGATCCCAGATGCTGCTTTGGATACTCACAAGTTTGGATCTATCCACTTCTTGTTGTCTGGTCTGCCTACTATAAATTGGATCCTCAGACACACATTGCTACCCAAGTCAGGTGATCACAAGATGATCAGAGGACATGCCATCAACTTGCTACATTTGTTTGATGTGCCTCAAAAATTCAAAGTCATGAGTCAGATTATGGAGACAATCAAAAGGACAGCAGCTGATCAGAAGAGGAGTTGTGGGCATGCCCCACAAATTCAGGAGCTCATCAACTCAAAGATGGGCACATGCAAATATCTTTTGGATAAGGAGCACCTGCCCATCTACCCAGAATTTGAAGACAACACTGTTGTCATGGATGAAAATGAACCATCTTCATCTCAAGCACATGAGAAGAGAGAAAAAGCAAGGGCAGAGAAAGCTGCAAAGATGCCAAGTGTTGAGGAGGCATCTCAGGTTTTCCTGAAGAGCAAGCAAGATTAGCTTGGATATCTGATCCAATCCACCTTGAGGATTGAGAAGGGCTTGGCCACCCTGACTCAAAACTAGGAGAGCTTGGAGAGGATTATAGAGACCAAATTCTATGATCTTGATCAGAAGGTAACTGAGATAGTACCCAGAGGACAAAGATCTGCTGCAGTGCCCGTGATAGATACTCGAGCTTCAGTGTCAGCACCGGCATCCACAGCTCCAGTGCCACCTCCAGCAGCCACTCCATCAACTCCAACTACTTCATCAGAAGCCTTTGTCCTTGGAGTTCTCTCTACACCACCTCCCGAAGATCAAGCTTGAGAGTCGTTTAGCACTATGCATTTTTGAACTTTTTGGTAACTTGTTGCCAAAGGGGGAGAAAAATGTATAGATCATAGGCTTCGAGAGAGAGTGTTTTTATCTCTCTTGCTATTTTGGTTGAACTTATTTATTGAGTGCTTGTGTGAGATACTTTATGTCTTTGTGAGATACTTGTTGATCATGTGTTTGATCATATGCTACCTGTTGGGAATATAGCTAATCGGTAAAGACCCGCCTAGGAGGGGCCGGGTCAACCCCAATGGCGGGTTACAAAAGGAGCCCCGTAATATTCAAGGTGATAGTTATTAAGACTTGTAGAATGCCTAAGCCCAGAGGCGGCTTAAGGCCCAATATTATAAACCGATGTGTGTAAGGAAAGTATTATAAAGAAAGGCATGTAAAGAAGTCACCGAGCCGGACACGTTTATGAACCGGCCGGGACTCTGTAGGCCACCAGGCGTCAACCTATGTATACAAGGGGACGACCCAGTGGTGGCTCAGGGCAAGAAACAAGATATCGATAACCAAGCCGACGGATTAGCCTCTTGGTGATCGAAACCCCAGCAATTCCAACACAACTAGACGTAGGCTTTTACCTTCATCGTAAGGGGCCGAACTAGTATAAAACCTCTCGTGTCCTTTGTCCTGATTAACCCCTTTAAGCTTCCTAGTTGCGATGGCCCTACGACTAAGTCCTTTTGCTAGGACATCTACCGTGACAATTCCACGACAGTTGGCGCCCACCGTGGGGCCAGCACATAGTGGATTTGAGTTCTTGAAGGGCAACTTCGAAGGGCTCAAGGGATACGTTGTGGGCCGGATGACCAAGAGTTGTCGCGGCAAGCTCTACATCGACGACGAAGGCTGGGCCTCGAGGCCAGCTCAATTGAGTACGGGTACCGGGTCCCCTTCGGCGGAATTCATGTCTTCATCGGTCGGATTGGCGAATCGGGCCCTGAGCCGGACGTCTGCACCAACATCATCGAGATGGCTCAGCGCGCGAGACCCGCATGGGCCCGACCCGCCGTAACGCGTGCCTTTGTGGGTTGCATCCATGGAGGTGAATACTCGGACGGATCAGTGGATGACGGTGAGACGGCCATCTGTTCTGATGCTACGTCATCAACATGCGAGACATATTCTTTGTATCAGCTGTAGGATGGCATGCTTGGGGGCTGTTCCAATGGCAGCAGTATTCCGGACCCCTCTGAGCCGCTGAATCGAGCCGGAGTCTTCATGGCAGGCACTCAGCCTGGGCATAATTCCACAGCCACAGCAGCAACAACCACCGGGTCGGCAGCAGCCGGGTCAGGAGACCCCGTGCCCCCCGGCTCAGATACTAATGGACCTCATGGATAAGCTGACGGCTCTATTGACTGCCGTAGTGGAGCCGGCGGATAAAGTTCAACATGACGCGGAGGTGGCACGGGTACACGAAGAGATGGCATAGGCCAAGGAAAATTTAGCAGCAGAAGAGGTCAGGATGGCCGCGGAGCGGGCGGCTTTGGACGCGCGGGCTCAGCAGCTTCAAGCGGAGACTTTCCGACTCTCAGTGGATCTGAACGCGTCAAACGAGGTCATGAGGAGAAGGCATCAGAAAACTCAGTCACGACTACCTCTGACGCTCGATCCTAGGAACCTTTTCCATACACCCGGGGCCGGTCCAAGTAACCCGCCGGAGGCAAATCGGATCACGACACCCGGAGCACCGGTTCAGCCGCGGGCCATGGAACCACCTCGCATGTATACCGCTCCGCCTTATTATGCGCCAACACCACCGGGTCACTTCTCCAATCCTTTAGAAAACCTCATTGCTGTGTCGGCTCGTTTGGAGGCTCTCCCGATGGAAGGTGACTCTCCGACAACAATCGAAACACGAAGGGTGAGAGAACTTCTTCAGACGGCTCTGGCGTAGCAGGACGCGTACTCTTACAGTCGAGACAGAATCCATTCAACCCCTCGTCTGAGCCGGAGCCCGAGCTATAGCAGTCATATGGACTCAGCTGATATGTCAAGTAACGCTCAACGCCGCAACCGACCGCACAGGCATGAGCCGGTACAGGCTGGAGCCCTTAACTTAGCGGATCAGGAGAGGATCCTACAAGAGGCGGAGCGGGCGGTTCAACTGGCAGCTGAGCAGGCGGCTCATCAAAATTTTCCGGCTTATCCAGCAACCTCTGTTGAGGCAGGAGTAGCCACAAGAACAGGAGGTGTCCCTTGTCTGGTGCTGGCTATACGTAATGAGCGATTGCCAAAAGACTTCAAGGGGCCTCGCAAAGTGCCTAATTACACGACCGACTTGCAGCCTGGGGCCTGGATTGAGAGTTATGAGATGGCGATGGAACTGTTGGAAGTCAGCGATGAAGCAATGGCTAAGTATTTCACTATGATGTTGGATGGAACGACTCGCACTTGGTTGAAAGGATTGCCCCCCAATTCCATCGGCTCATGGGCGGAATTAAAAACCTGGTTCATTCAGAACTTCAAGGACACATGCAAAAAACCTATGTCAATCATGGACCTGACTAATTGTAAGCAAGAGGAAGGTGAGTCCACAACCCATTGGGTGCGCCGGGTCAAGGAGATAATACATTCATCTGATAAGATGGATGCCGGCTCGGCAGTCTTAATGTTGGAGAAAAATTGCCGTTTTGAACCTCTAAAGCAGAAGCTGGGGCGGCTCAAGTGTGACTGCAATGACATGGGCCAGTTGATGGCGACCCTGGTCAAGTATGCTGATTCTGATAGTACCAAGGACCCCGTGTCTGATGAAGAAAAAACAGGGAAGGGAAAGAAGGACGGCAATGGCAAGGGTCACCAGCATAACCCGACAAATCAAGGAGGTAAAAAACATAAGGCTGGAGAATTTGTGGCTAATACCAATGCACAGGGCAACAATCAGCGGCGCAAGGGTAGGCAACCCCCTCGGTCAGGCGGGTCAGGTCCCACCCTCGAGCAACTATTGAATGAACCTTGTCCAAGACACGACACCCGGGAGAAGCCAGCCACCCATCTGTGGAAGGATTGTACAATCATGAAGGCATTTAAAAATTCAAACACATTTGATGGAAGTCACGGGCCTGGCGGCGGTTCAGGTGGAGGCGGCTTTCATGGCCTGGGCGCCGGTTCAGGTGGATGCGGTTTTCACGGCCAGGGCCATACGGGTAACCAGGGAGGTTATAATCCACAACCCGACCAAGGTAATCAGTAGCAACAGTCCGGATATCAGAGCAACCCAAAACAGTTGAACAGTGGGCAATACCATGCATTTACCGCTAGTTTATGCAAAAGGGACCAGAAGCTTCATAAAAGGGCTGTCAATGCCGTTGAGCCGGCGATTCCACGTTATCTAAGGTGGTCAGAACAGCCTATTGTGTGGAGCAGAGAAGATCATCCTCCCCGGGTTGATAATCCGGGTCACTTAGCCTTGGTAGTGGCACCTCAGGTTGGTGGATATAAGTTCACTAAAGTGCTCATGGATGGAGGCAGTAGCATCAACATCCTCTACTATGAGACGTTCCGACGGATGGGGTTGACTGATAAGAGTCTTATGCAATCCAACACTGTTTTCCATGGTGTTGTACCTGGCAAATCGGCATACCAAGTTGGTAAGATTGAACTGGAAGTAGCCTTTGGGGATGAATATGATTCCAGAGTTGAGAAGTTAACTTTTGAGGTGGTTAAGATCAAAAGCCCATATCATGCTCTGTTTGGACGGCCGGCTTATGCCAAGTTCATGGCTCGGCCGTGTTATGTATATCTACAGCTCAAGATGCCGGGTTATAAAGGCACCATTACAGTACACGGGAGCCAAAAAATAGCCCTAGAGTGTGAAGAAGGAGATGCCGCTTATGCTGAGTCTGTTTGTGCAATAGAGGATTTAAAGTTTTATAAAGTTAATGTTGACCCGGCAGACATGACGTCTTTAAAGAAGCCAACAACTGAGCATGAACCGGTGTTAAAATTCAAGTCAGCTGATGACACCAAAATGGTCGATTTTGTGCCTGGCGACTCATCCAAGCAGTTCATCATCAGTGCCAACTTGGATCCAAAATAGGAAAGCACGCTCATCGAGTTCATTCATGAGAACTGGGACATCTTTGCATGGAAACCTTCTGACATGCCGGGTGTCCCAAGAGAACTCGCTGAGCACACTCTTAACATTGATCCGAAGTTTAAGCCGGTCAAGTAGTTCCTTCTGTGGTTTAACGAGGAATGACGCAAGGCCATAGGAGAAGAGGTGGCCCGGCTCTTGGCGGCCGGGTTCATTGTGGAAGTTCTTCACCCAGAGTGGTTGGCTAACCCGATGCCTGTACTCAAGAAGAACGACACCTGGCATATGTGTGTGGATTACACCGATTTAAACAAAGCTTGTCCAGCTGACCCTTTTGCTCTCCCTCGTATTGATCAGATCATTGATGCTACGGCGGGTTGTGGGCGTTTGAGTTTTCTGGATGCGTATTCAGGTTATCATCAGATCAAGATGGCAGTCAAGGACCAGGAGAAGACAGCTTTCATCACTCCATTTGGAGCCTTCTGCTATGTTTCTATGCCTTTTGGGCTTAAGAGTGCCCAGGCAACTTATCAACGGTGCATGCAGAATTGCCTTCACAATCAGATTGGGCGTAATGTTCATGCTTATGTGGATGATATAGTGGTGAAGTCCAGAAAATAGGAAACCTTGGTAACAGATCTGAAGGAGACTTCTGATAACCTCTGGGTCTACAAGATGATGCTTAACCCGGCCAAGTGTGTTTTTGGAGTCCCAGCTGGCAAACTCTTGGGTTTTTTGGTGTCTAACAGAGGTATTGAAGCTAACCCGGAGAAAATTAAGGCAATCGCCTCCATGGCCAAACCGGTGTGCATCAATGACGTTCAATGACTGGCGGGTCGCGTCGCTAATTTGAGCCGGTTCATAAGCCGGTTAGGGGAGAAGGCGATGCCTTTGTATCAGATGATGAAAAAGACGGATGATTTCGTTTGGAGTGATGCTGCAAACTCTGCTTTTGAGAATCTGAAGAAACAGCTTACTAAGCCGCCGGTTCTTGCTGCTCCAGTTGAGAAAGAGCCACTATTATTATACGTAGCCGCTAACTCATGAGCTGTTAGTGTGGCAATTGTGGTGGAGCGCAAGGAGGCTGGCAAGGAACATCCGCTTCAACGGTTGGTTTACTATGTCAGTGAGGTGCTGATTGAATCTAAACAAAGATATCCACATTGGCAGAAGCTCGTGTATGGGGTGTTCATGGCAAGCCGGAAGCTCAAACATTACTTTCAGGGTCACCCAGTCACTATGGTTAGCTCTGCTCCTTTGGGAGACATCATTCAAAATAGAGAAGCTACTGGACGAGTCGCCAAGTGGGCCATTGAACTTGGGTCTCATGGGTTGAAGTATGTGCCACGTACTGCGATCAAATCTCAAGCACTGGTTGATTTTATTAATGACTGGACAGAGATGCAGATGCCAGAGGAGAAACCATACAACACGCATTGGACGATTCACTTTGATGGATCCAGACAGTTGGAAGGCTCGGGGGCTGGGGTTGTTTTAACTTCCCTCGAGGTGATAAGTTTTGTTATGTGTTGCGACTGATGTTTCCTTGTACTAACAACGCAGTAGAGTATGAAGCCTTGCTCCATGGTCTTCGAATGGCTAAAGATATGAGCCTGAGCTGGGTCCGGTGTCTTGGGATTCAGATTTGGTGGTTCAATAGGTGTCAGGCAAGTGGGATTCCAAGGACCCTCTCATGGCGGCTTATCACCGTGAAGTTGATGCTGTTGCAGGACATTTTAAAGGTTATCAGGTGGAACACATTGACCGTAGGAAGAACGAAGCGGCCGATGCTTTAAGCCGGTTGGGATCTCAGCGTAAGCCGGTGCCACCTAACACCTTTTTGGATGTTTTGCATAACCCGTTTGTTCAGTTACCTACAGAGGAAGATTTAGCCGTTCCTGACCTGGAGGCACAGTTGGTGGCGGCTCTTCACGTCATCCTAGATTGGACAGTACCATTCTTGGCTTACATGACCCGGGGTGAGTTGCCAGAGGATGAGACCCTGGCCCGACAGATAACCCGGCGGTCCAAATCAATGACGATTTCTGGCGGAGAGTTATACCATCGCAGCGTCACTGGAGCATTTCAGCGGTGTGTTTCTCCTGAAGAAGGCCAAGAGATACTTCGTGAGATCCATGAAGGGGATTGTGGTCATCACGCCGGGTCAAAGTATCTTGTGGCCAAAGCTTTTCGTCATGGTTTTTACTGGTTGACGGCTCACGCTGATGCAGAGGATCTGGTTAGTAGGTGTGATGGATGTCAGAAATTTGCACGACGAGCGCATGTGCCAGCTCAAGAGTTGCGGATGATTCCAATCACTTGGCCATTTGCAGTCTGGGGGCTTGACATGGTTGGACCTTTCAAAAGGTCTAAAGATAAAAAGACATATCTTTTAGTGGCAGTTGACAAATTCACAAAGTGGGTTGAGGCAGAGCCAGTGAGTAAGTGTGATGCAGCCACAACGGTTCAGTTCATGAAAAAGGTGATATTTCTCTTTGGTTTTCCACACAACATTATCATTGACAATGGCACTAATTTATCCCAAGGGGCTATGGAGGAGTTTTATCAACGTGAGTGAGGGAGTCCTGGATTAGGGGCTGTTCGGGTAGCCGGACTATACCTTCAGCCGAACTCCAGGACTATGAAGATACAAGATTGAAGACTCCGTCCCGTGTCCGGATGGGACTTTCCTTGGCGTGGAAGGAAAGCTTGGTGATGCGGATATTCAAGATCTCCTACCATTGTAACCGACTTTGTGTAACCCTAACCCTCTCCGGTGTCTATATAAACCGGAGAGTTTTAGTCCGTAGGACAACTTCATCATACAACAATCATACCATAGGCTAGCTTTTAGGGTTTAGCCTCCTTGATCTCGTGGTAGATCTACTCTTGTACTACCCATCATCAATATTAATCAAGCAGGACGTAGGGTTTTACCTCCATCAAGAGGGCCCGAACCTGGGTAAAACATTGTGTCCCTTGTCTCTTGTTACCATCCGGCCTAGACGCACAGTTCGGGACCCCCTACCCGAGATCCGCCGGTTTTGACACCGACATTGGTGCTTTCATTGAGAGTTCCTCTGTGTCGTCGCTTTCAGGACCGATGGCTTCTTCGATCATCAACCACGATGCAGTCCAGGGTGAGACTTTTCTCCCCGGACAGATCTTTGTCTTCGGTGGCTTCGCACTGCGGGCCAACTCGCTTGGTCACCTTGAGCAGATCGAAAGTTACGCCCCTGGCCATCAGGTCAGGTTTGGAAGCCTAAACTACACGGCTGACATCCGCGAGGACTTGATCTTCGACGGATTCGAGTCACAGCCAAGCGTGCCGCACTGTCTTGATGGGCATGATATAGCTCTGCCACCGAACAGCGCCTTGGAGGCCGCACACGCATCGGTTCCGACCATCGATTCAGAGCCCACTGCGCCAATCGAGGATCAGCGGTTGGACACTGCCTCAGGGGCGGCGATCTCAGAGGCGATCGAGCCGAACTCCAGCCCCGCACTCCACATGGCCCGTGACTCCGAGGAGCCGAATTCCTCTCCGAACTCCGAGCCCCCCGCGCCCCCGCCGATCGAATCCGATTGGGCGCCGATAATGGAGTTCACCGTCGCGGACATCTTTCAGCACTCGCCCTTCGGCGACATCCTGAATTCTCTAAAGTCTCTCTCTTTATCAGGAGAGCCCTGGCCGGACTACAGTCAGCAAGGTTGGGATACGGACGATGAAGAAATTCAAAACCCACCCACCACCCACTTCGTAGCCACTGTCGACGACTTAACCGACATGCTTGACTTCGACTCTGAAGACATCGACGGCATGGACGATGATTGATGTCTACTACACAACCTTCTTCTTGTAGATGTTGTTGGGCCTCCAAGTGCAGAGGTTTGTAGGACAGTAGAAAATTTCCCTCAAGTGGATGACCTAAGGTTTATCAATCCATAGGAGGCGTAGGATGAAGATGGTCTCTCTCAAGCAACCCTGCAACCAAATAACAAAGAGTCTCTTGTGTCCCCAACACACCCAATACAATGGTAAATTGTATAGGTGCACTAGTTCGGCGAAGAGATGGTGATACAAGTGCAATATGGATGGTAGATAAAGGTATTTGTAATCTGAAAATATAAAAACAGCAAGGTAACTAATGATAAAAGTGAGCGTAAACGGTATTGCAATGATAGGAAATAAGGCCTAGGGTTCATACTTTCACTAGTGTAAGTCCTCTCAACAATACTAACATAATTGGATCATAAAATTATCCCTCAACATGCAACAAAGAGTCACTCCAAAGTCACTAATAGCGGAGAACGAACGAAGAGATTATGGTAGGGTACGAAACCACCTCAAAGTTATTATTTCCAATCAATCCGTTGGGCTATTCCTATAAGTGTCACAAATAGCCCTAGAGTTCGTACTAGAATAACACCTTAAGATACAAATCAACCAAAACCCTAATGTCACCTAGATACTTCAATGTCACCTCAAGTATCCGTGGGCATGATTATACGATATGCATCACACAATCTCAATTCATCTATTCAACCAACACAAAGAACCTCAAAGAGT